>NC_092094.1:15846611-16146611 GCF_045679555.1 Salvelinus alpinus
ATTGAGCTGAGTGTTTCCCCAGCCTCTTGTGGTGCCTGTGAAATTCAGGCGGGCACACCAAGCTCTTGACATCCGTTTAGGATGATAGGGATGCCTGATGCTTCTGATGAAGGGGAAAATCCCAGTGCTTAATACAGTGAGTCTTCTATTTGCCACTCAAAGTAACTGGTTGTCGCCTTTTACTTGTATTTAGCGAATCAAAATGATTTCTGTTTTCTACGCCTGGGCTGAGAGAAGTGAAGCGAACAATACAGGCCCAGTTTTTGGGATGGTTCGTTTGGCTAGTTAAGTTGGACAGTAAACAGATGATCTCTGACTTTAGCATCATTACTCTACTACTTTATTCATGCCGTTTCAGCGTTATGGTAATGTTGTGTCTGCACAGAGAGACAGTGTCCAAATGGCACCTATGGGTCCTGGTAAAAAGTAATGCACTGTATAGGGAATAGGGTGCCATTTGGGACTCAGTCACAGTGTAGCGTATGAGGTAGCTAAGCATGAGAACACAGATTGCATGAACTTATGAGGTAAACATTTGGCAAAGTAATGATCTTGAGTAAGACTTATTCATTTGTCTCATCATTTATTTCATATTTTATGTTTCTTCATACACCCATCATCCCCACATTTAACTGCAACTTATTATTCTCCAGGTTTACTAACTTAAACAAATAATATGAATATCTGGTGTATTTACATACAGACGGCAGATTTTTATAGTAGTCATTCCAACAGCAGTCACCAAGCTGTCTTCCAGCTTTTTAAATAAATCTGGTGACTTGCTACTGAGCATTAGCCAGATAGGGCAAGCTAAGTATAATGAAAGCAATGATTGTTTTTCCATCATGGGAATAAATTGTTTCATTTTGTCCTCCTGTCATCTCTCATAAATGTTAAAGCTGTCTGTAAATGTGTCTGTGGGTGTCCAGTAGCTCTGACCATATTAGATAATAATCATTAGTGCCCGAGCTTGGGTCATTACAACATTCGGCTGCTCTGTGAGTCATAGAGACATTTGGAGTGAAAGCAATCTGTGCCTGGTTTCAGAGTCTTTCAACACTTTGCATTTTAACCTAAAACATTTGACAATACAGATAGATAGCTACTCCCAACAAGCACTTCATTGAAATGGTACTTTATATTATAGATGACTTATATTCTTATTTTAGAAATGCTAAGCTCAGGGTTACAACCTTCTTCATACCTAAGGCATCTCGTGTTTAAAACACTGTGACAAAGTTGTGAGGAGAGTTAGATGAATGGACATTTTAAATCAATCCAAACTAACATACATGCTTCAAAAGTTGAATATGTATTTGATTTATTATATATTAGTTGTCGGGAACCTCTGGTTTAGGTCTTATCACATGTGAACAAAAAATATGGTGATACTGCATTTCTCTAATGACCTTTAAAATGTCTGACAGGTCCATTATTAACCATCCCAAAATGGTCTCTCATATGGCAACAATGGGTTTCAAATGTAGACTAAATGACACGGTAGTAGAGAGAACCATAGTAGCAGACATAACAACAGAACCAACTAACATGGTTACTTACATACACCGTTAATAGCATAAAAAGCCTGTTATTAAAGCTCCTTAGCAGAATCACCTCTATTACAGCCTGGAGGTCTCTGCTTTTCTCTCTGGCCTGGAAGCAGAGATTAGTATGACATGGTGTGTTAGTTACACTAAATGCTATCTACTGTACATCTCTCTGTGATGCCAAGGCATTGGTTAATCTCTGGGGAACAAGATAAATTCATTTTAAAATGTAAATCTGTTCACTTTCTTTCTCTTTCTTTCTCACTCTCACACTCGCACAGACACTGTATTATTTAGTTGGACAGAGTGATGCAGATGTCCTCAAAGTTTGAAGTCACTATTTTGTGTAAGTTGTTGTCAAAGGGCTCTGTTTGTGGCCTTTTTTAACAAGGTTTGTTTTCATTCGTTTATCTTTGTAGAATTTTTTTGCATCCTTCTCCCCTCTGCCAGTTGCCTGTACAGCTGTTTTTCGTAGCCTTGAGACTGGCATGCATACACAGTGTCCCTTGTTCAACATACACATTTCCTTTTCTCAGTGAGAGGAAACTCAACACTCAGTCACTCTGTGGCACACATTAAAGCTAATTTCTGTAACCAGAAAGGTACAAATATTAACTCAATATTATCTGAATAAACATAATACAAATATGGGGTCTTAAGGGGTCTTTTAGAGCAATGTTCATCTTGGTGGAACATACTATTTTGGTTCAGATCAGTAGCCAAGTGAAAGTCAGGTAAGACTTAAAGGAAACTTTGGGATTTTGGCAATTAAGCCCTTTACCTACTTCTCCAGAGTCAGATGAACTCATGGATACCATGTTTATGTCTCTGCATCCAGTATTAAAAAATAATAATGTTTGACCTTTTCTTAGAATGACACTCCTTTAAATTAACACAAAGGCCACACCCTACCTAAAACATGACAATGTTGTCATTGCACCAGTATTGTTTAGTCCTTTATTGTATGGTGCACACAGTTGTTCATGGGAGTGTCTCTGTTTATTGCACATCAGCCAATGAGGGTGACGCTGACAAAATCATTGACAACATTCTGAGCACAAGTCCCTTACTTTTCTGAATTGAGGAAAAATGTTATGCTCTGACCATTACTGACATGAGACTATCATCACTGAGTGTTTTGTGGGATGGTGAACATTTGAGTGACGATGATTATGATAATGATGATGATTTAGTGTGGGACAACTTGGAGCTTTCGCAAACATGACTGTGTATACATTAGGACGTGTGAGTGAGTCAGAGACACAGACACAGAGCCTAGATTACCTAGATGTGTGCTCTAATACAATAACAATACAAAAATATGTATCATAGTTTAATGTATACATTAGGACTTTTATATGCTGTGTTGATTAATACTGTAGGTATTGTCTCATCTGCTTAACACTTCAAAAGTCTTACGGTACGTAGTCTAGGGTATTATTGTTGTGGAAACAGGCCCTTTTACCATTGAGCTGTATGGAATGGTAGAATGTTTGCCATACACACACTATAATTTCCTTCACTTGACTTCAATGAACAATCCAGATTTGGAAACATCAATGATCAGTGGATTGTACAGTATGACTTGATTGTAAATGAATTAGTTTAGTATTTTACCCCCTTTTTCTCCCCAATTTCGTGATATCCAGTTACGATCTTGTCTCATCACTGCAACTCCTCAACAAGCTCGGGAGAGGCGAAAGTCAAGTCATGCGTCCTCCGAAACATGACCCGCCAAACCGCGCTTCTTAACACCCGCCCGCTTAACCCGGAAGCCAGCCGCACCAATGTGTTGGAGGAAAGACGTCCAACTGACGACCAAAGTCAGCCTGCAGGTGCCCGGCTCACCACAAGGAGTCGCTAGAGCACGATGAGTCAAGTAAAGCACCCCCAGCCAAACCCTCCCCTAACCCAGACTACGCTGGGCAAATTGTGCGCAGCCCTATGGGACTCTCGGTCACAGCCGGTTGTGACACAGCCTGGGAACGAACCCGGGTCTGCAGTGACGCCTCAAGCACTGCAATGCAAAAAAAAAGGCTAGGCTATAGCAGTTGTGTTACTGCTCTTTCACAGTGTGCACATCACAGTCCATAACATTTATTCCTATATAATATTTCAGACAGCAACAACAGGAAGAATGTAATTGCACAAATAAATGGATCAAAAAAGGTACATAGAATATTTTCTGTTAATAATATTACACAAATAAATGCAACAAAGAATGTAACGTTATGAAAGTAAATACACATGTTTTGTGAGTCTACATTGTCACTGGTTTCCGTACTACATCTTATTTCCTCTTTCCTACATTACTTCTCGAACTGTGGATTTTAAGATAACAATTTCCATTCTTGGGTCTCAGCAACAGCTGAAATCAATTGTCAATCCAGCTGAAATTAACTGTGCCTCTGTCTGCCTACCAAAGGAGCAGACAGTTTGTTCTTCTCACGGTGTAAGGTCAGTTTGTGGTTGCTGATCCATAACGCTAGTTCTTCATAGTCCAATTTGTGCAACAGTTTTATTTGAAAGTTCTAGAAGCTTGGGTAGAACCTGCCAGGTGTCAAAGCAAACACCTTCTGATCTAGAAGCACACTTAAAATAAGGTTGATGTCCTCAAATCTACTTGATGTTATGTGCTTTCTAGACTCTGGCTTCAGCTCACAGTCTTGATCAAATCGTTGCATTAGGTCTGTCTGCTCTCCAAGGTCCTGCTGACTTTCTGTGCAATGTCCAACTGGACATTGTCCACTTGATGTTGGATGAGGTCTTTTGTGAGGTGCACATGGTGTTTGTAGTTCAAGTCCAATGGTATGTTATTTCCTGATCCACCACCTGTATTCACTGTGCAGTTCCACTGAAGTCCATGAGACACACTGGGGTTTTGTAGTGCCAAATCAAACTGCAGTTTCAAACCCTCCAGGCTGTAGTTTGTTCTCCTGGCTTGTCTAAAATGCAGCGTTTTGAATTTCCACAGCCTGCAGGTTCTCTCTCCATCACCCTCATGTATAGAATCTAGAAAGTGCATCAGCTGCGTTTTAGATCTGTCTTCAATGTTAGCTTGATTATCGACAACTGATACTGTTTCTTTTTTTCTTTTTGCTCAGGGTAACTCAGTTGTTTCTGACTTCAGAAGGCTAGATGGCTACGGCCAGGATAGTGACAGGTTAGCATCTGTTTGTCCTGTGCTTGGCTTTTCTCCACTAGCTGGTGGTGGACATCTCTGTGCCATCGTTTATGACACAAGTGGCAAACATCTGAGCAACAAACCACTTCTGTTGAAGATGATGTGAAAGAAGATGTGAAGAAGATGTGAAATCTTCTGGTGGACTATGTCTGTGTATTGTGTCCTGCACTGAAGCCATGCCAAAGTAATGGAGTGTAGCTGTGATGATGGAGGCATCTATTACATCTTTTAAAAATTCAGAACATGGCCTGTAATAGTATCCAACTGCACTTTGAGTCACATTTATTCTGTTTACCATGTTCCTTAATTGGAACATGGTGAACATTCTCCATTGGACATTGTATTGTAGACCTCCATGTGTATAAGGTCAGTAAAGTTCATTGCGCAGTGTCAACTTCACAAGCGTGGTCTGAGCGGTCTTGCGATCTACTTCTATGGGAGAATATGGGACATAACGCTCATCAAGATTGTTTTGATGTTCCTCAGAGAATAATATTGACGTACACGCTGATTCGGTGAGTGAGTTTATAAGGAAGTGTATAGGGGATGTTGTACCCACTGTGACTAATTAAACCTACCCTAACCAGAAACTGTGGATAGATGGCAGCATTCACGCAAAACTGAAAGCACGTACCACCGCATTTAACCATGGCAAGGCGACTGGGAATATGGCAGAATAGAAACAGAGTAGTCAATCCCTCCGCAAGGCAATCAAACAAGCAAAATGTCAGTATAGAGACAAAGTGGAGTTGCAATTCAACGGCTCAGACACGAGACATATGTGGCAGGGTCTACAGACAATCACGGACTACAAAAGGAAAACCAGCCACGTCGCGGACACCAACGTCTTGCTTCCAGACAAACTAAACACCTCCTTTGGCCGCTTTGAGGATAATACAATGCCACCGATGTGGCCCGCTACCAAGGACTGTGGGCTCTCCTTCTCTGTGGCCGACGTGAGTAAGACATTTATGTTTGTTAACTTCCTGAAGGGACGCCCCCAGGTGGTGAAGGTAGGAAAAGTATCTCCACTTCGCTGATCCTCAACACTGGGGCCCCACAAGGGTGCGTGCTCAGCCCTCTCCTGTACCCCTGTTCACCCATGACTGCGTGGCCATGCACGCCTCCAACTCAATCATCACGTTTGCAGATGACACTACAGTGGTAGGCTTGATTACCAACAACAACGAGACAGCCTACAGGGAGGAGGTGAGGGCCCTCGGAGTGTGGTGTCAGGAAAATAACCTCACACTCAACGTCAACAAAACAAAGGAGATGATTGTGGACTTCAGGAAACAGCAGAGGGAGCACCCCCCTATCCACATTGACGGGACAGTA
Source organism: Salvelinus alpinus (assembly GCF_045679555.1). Taxonomy (NCBI): domain Eukaryota; kingdom Metazoa; phylum Chordata; class Actinopteri; order Salmoniformes; family Salmonidae; genus Salvelinus; species Salvelinus alpinus. Next base: position 15,852,681 of record NC_092094.1, read on the forward strand.
GTGGAGAGGGTAGTAAGTTTTAAGTTCCTCGGTGTACACATCACGGACAAACTGAATTGGTCCACCCACACAGACAGCGTTGTGAAGAAGGCGCAGCAGCGCCTCTTCAACCTCAGGAGGCTGAAGAAATTTGGCTTGTCACTAAAAGCTCTCAAAAACTTCTACAGATGCACAATTGAGAGCATCCTGTCGGGCTGTATCACCGCCTGGTACGGCAACTGCTCCGCCCACAACCGTAAGGCTCTCCAGAGGGTAGTGAGGTCTGCACAACGCATCACCGGGGGCAAACTACCTGCCCTCCAGGACACCTACACCACCCGATGTCACAGGAAGGCCATAAAGATTATCAAGGACAAAAACCACCCGAGCCACTGCCTGTTCACCCCGCTATCATCCAGAAGGCGAGGTCAGTACAGGTGCATCAAAGCAGGGACCGAGAGACTGAAAAACAGCTTCTATCTCAAGGCCATCAGACTGTTAAACAGCCACCACTAACATTTAGTGGCCGCTGCCAACTAAATGAATACCGTATTCTATACTATCTATTGCATCTTAGACTCAACTCCATCCACTTTACTAATGGGGATTGATGGAAATGTATGTAAAAATGTATCACTAGCCACTTTAAACAATGCCACTTAATATAATGTTTACATACCCTACATTACTCATCTCATATGTATATGTATATACTGTACTCTATATCATCTACTGCATCTTGCCATCTTTATGTAATACATGTATCACTAGCCACTTTAAACTATGCCACTTTATGTTTATATACCCTACATTACTCATCTCATATGTATATACTGTACTCTATACCATCTACTGCATCTTGCCTATGCCGTTCTGTACCATCACTCATTCATATATCTTATGTACATATTCTTTATCCCTTTACACTTGTGTGTATAAGGTAGTAGTTGTGGAATTGTTAGGTTAGATTACTCGTTGGTTATTACTGCATTGTCGGAACTAGAAGCACCACCATTTCGCTACACTCGCATTAACATCTACTAACCATGTGTATGTGACAAATAAAATTTGATTTGATTTGATTTGTTCACCCCGCTACCATCCAGAAGGCGAGGTCAGTACAGGTGCATCAAAGCTGGGACAGAGAGACTGAAAAACAGCTTCTATCTCAAGGCCATCAGACTGTTAAACAGCCATCGCTAACACAGAGAGGCTGCTGCTAACATTCAGACTTGAAATCAATGGCCACTTTAATAAATGGATCACTAGTCACTTTAATAATCCTACTTTAATAATGTTTACATATCTTGCATTACTCATCTCATATGTATATACCGTATTCTATACTATCTATTGCATCTTAGCCTATGCTGCTCTGACATTGCTCATCCATATATTTATATATTCTTATTTCATTCCTTTACTTAGATTTGTGTGTATTAGGTATTTGTTAGATATTACTTGTTAGATATTGCTGCACTGTCGGAACTAGAAGCACAAGCATTTCGCTACACTCGCAATAACATCTGCTAAAAAATGTGTGACCAATAAAATTTGATTAGATTTGAAGTAGTTTGATCGTCCTCATCATGTCTTTTGACTGTCTTTCATCTTGATCCAGTAGCCAGAAAGGAATTATATCTGATTTCATTGCCATTACATCTGAGTATTTGTGAGGTAAGTGCCATTTAACATTAGACTTGTAGTGCTCAAATGTGGTAACTGTCTCACAACGACACATCCCACTAGCTCTTTGAATTCGTTCCTGATGTATTTATTGTCTTCAGTATTTGGCACAAATTCAGATACAAGAACTTCAAGGGCTATCTGGAGACCTGTTGTGGGAGGTTATCTGCACCAACACGTTCCTGAGACGCGAGCATTATGATCCAGTGGTAGTCATTTTTTTGATGTTCTAGTGAAATTATGTGAGGTGTTACGCTCCTGTCAAAGTTGTCAATTGTAAGTTGATATGGATTTCTCCATGCACGAAAGAAGCACAGAAACAAGTTCATTAAGTTAAATGTTGCTTATTCACTCAAATGCCCATCCAAATCTAACTGCATATTACAGCCAAAATGATAGGTCATTCATACCATTGGTCATTGTTCAGTTGAAAATGTCTCTCCTCAGATCCAGGGGATGGGCTGTCAGGAAGAGCTTTGATCCCTGACATTAGGACCTGGCCACTGACAAGCTGGCCACCGTGTAAACATGACTTCGATAGCAACAATGAATCTTTTTAGATTTTGAGTGGAGATCTCAAAACAATCATTCTCACGGTAGCACAATGGTAATAGTCAGTGACAAATGCATTTTACACAGATTCCACATCACAATAAGTTGACAAATTATGTTGAAACAACTTTGATTCAACCAGTTTGTGCCCAGTGGGATATGAATGTAAAAACCATCAGTGAAAGGTGTTACCAAATATTGTATTTGTGAATATTGATGCATGCAAGTTTTAGACATGAGTAAGAAAGTATCTTTATTTAGGTTGTGAGTTTTGTTCTTACAGAAATGAGGATGTGGATACTGCCCTTTTTAACAAACACAGTCACACTGACAGTGAAGACACAAGGTGTGTGTGAGTGAGTCAGAGACACAGACACAGAGCCTAGATTACCTAGATGTGTGCTCTAATACAATAACAATACAAAAATATGTATCATAGTTTAATGTTCCAATTTATGGTTAATTATTTTTGTACCATTACTTCTTTTTGCACCAAAATCTATTTCTCTCACTCTCACCCTCACTCACTCACTCTCACTGTTGACATAGTCCTAAAAGATTTTGCTTGACAGCAATCAAGTTTTCAAGATACGTAACTTTCAAAATACAGATATCATTCCTGTACGATGCAAAACACAGCATCATATGATGATTTCTGTATTTTGAAAGTTACGTATCTTGAAAACTTGATTGCTGTCAAGCAAATTACAATTTTTGGTTTCCCTTTAAGCTTATGCCTTGTAGAATGTTCATTGATTTTACAAAGTAATTAAATACACTTGTATTTAGAGTTCCATTCTCATGGCCATTCTTTGAGCTTAGTCAGCTAAATGCATAATACATGATTGCACATGGTTTACATAGTCTCTTGCATATTGCTATTTATCTTATGGCATCAGAAAATTCCTTTAAAAGGCAAATTGCTTAGTCTTATTATGAGTCACATGTGAGGTATGTTAAATATGCATATATAAAATATTACCACACTATAAACAGATCAAGACGTGCCTTAAGGAGATGTCTCCGCTTAAGGTGCCTCAATCTTTTCCTCTGCTTGACTGAAGTGAAAGACGATTCCTTATATGAAGACAATTTTGACAGACGTATACACTACCACTCAAAAGTTTGGGGTCACTTAGAAATGTCCTTGTTTTTTAAAGAAAATCACATTTTTTTACCATTAAAATAACATCAAATTGATCAGAAATACAGTGTAGACATTGTTAATGTTGTAAATGACTACTGTAGCTGGAAACGGCAGATTTTTAATGGAATATCTACATAGGCGTAGTTAAAGCTTGGAATATCTACATAGGCGTTTCCTGTAGTCCACAAACAGCTCCTTTGTCTTTCTGACGTTGAGGGAGAGGTTGTGGTCCTGGCACCACACTGCCAGGTCTCTGACATCATCCCTATAGGCTGCCATCGGTGACCAGTCCTACTACCGTTGTGTTGTCAGCAAACTTTATGATGGTGTTGGAGTCATGCACGGCCACACAGTCGTGGGTGAACAGGGAGTACAGGAGGGGAATAAGCACACACCCCTGAGGGACCGCCGTGTTGATGGTCAGCGTGGCAGATGCGTTGTTGCCTAACCTCACTGTCTGGGGGCGGCCCTTCAGGAAGTCCAGGATCCAGTTGCAGAGTGAGGTGTTTAGTCCCAGGGTCCAGGGGGCTATGGTGTTGAATGCTGAGCTGTAGTCAATGAAAGCATTCTGACATATGAATTCCTTTTGTCCAGGTGGGTGAGGGCAGTGTGGAGTGCAGTAGAGATTGCGTCATCTGTCGATCTGTTGGGGCGGTATGCAAATTGGAGTGGGTCCAGGGTGTCTGGGATGATGGTGTTGATGTGAGCCATGACAAGCCTTTCAAACCATTTCATGGCGTCAGATGTGAGTGCTACTGGCCAATAGTAATTTAAATCATATTTTATTGGTCACATACACATATTTAGCAGATGTTATTGCGGGTGTAGCAAAATGCTTGTGTTCCTAGCTCAAAATGCTGTTGTATATAACAATTCACAACAATACACACAAATCTAAAAGTAAAATAATGGAATTAAGAAATATCTAAATATTATGACGAGCAATATCTTACAGTATATACATATGAAATGAGTAAAGCAGTATGCAAAAATTATTAAAGTGACTAGTGTTCCATTATTAAAGTGACCAGTGATTCCATGTCTATGTATATGGGGCAGCAGCCTCTAAGGTGCAGGGTTGAGTAACTGGGTGGTAGCACCTGTACTGACCTCGCATTCTGAGTGATAGTGTGGATGAACGGGCCGTGGCTCGTGTGGTTGATGAACACTCATAGGACTTCATGTTCACTATTTACAGAAATAGTCATCATAAATGTTGATGAAAATACAAGTGTTATACATGGAATTTTAGATCCACTTCTCCTTAACTTCTCTAGGATAGGGGGCAGCATTTTCACTTTTGGATAAATAGCGTGCCCAATTTCAACTTCCTTCTACTCATCCCCAGAATATAATATATGCAAATTATTAGTAGATTTGGATAGAAAACACTCTGACGTTTCTAAAACTGTTTGAATCATGTCTGTGAGTATAACAGAACTTATGTAGCAGGCAAAACCCAGAGGACAAACCATTCATAATCTTTTTTTTTCAAGTCACTGTCTGTTCAATGAGTGTTCATTGGGATACTAGATTTCTAATTGACTTGTTTGCAGTTCTTGATTTATATTTTATTTCTGCGTTTTGTGTTGTGCCTGCAGGGTTGAAATATGCTACACTCTCTTTGTTTACTGTTGTGCTAATATCAGATAATAGCATCTTATGCTTTTGCCGAAAAGCCTTTTTGAAATGTTGGCTGGATTCACAACATGTGTAGCTTTAATTTGGTGTCTTTCATGTGATTTCATGAAAGATTGATTTTTACAGTAATATATTTGAATTTGGCGCGCTACATTTTTTCTGGCTTTTGGCCAAGTGGGACGCTACCGTCCCACATATCCCAGAGAAGTTAATACAACCGCTGTGTCAGATTTCAAAAAAACTTTACGGAAAAAGCAAACAATGCAATACGGCGCTCAGACGACAAATCAACCCAAAGAGATATCCGCCATGTTGGAGTCAACATAAGTCAGAAATAGCATAATAAATATTCACTTACCTTTGATGATCTTCATCAGAATGCACTCCCAGGAATCCCAGTTCCACAATAAATGTTTGTTTTGTTCAATAATGTCCATCATTTATGTCCAAATTCCTCCTTGTTGTTTGCGCGTTCAGTACATAATCTAAACTCACGACGCGCGTGCAAGTCCAGCGGAAAGTACGGACGAAAAGTCCAAAAGGTTCCGTTACAGTCCGTAGAAACATGTCAAACGATGTATAGAATCAATCTTTAGGATGTTTTTAACATAAATCTTCAATAATGTTCCAACCGGAGAATTCCTTTGTCTTCAGAAATGCGATGGAACGCAGCTAACTCTCACATGAACACGCATGGTCAGCGCATGGTCAGCTGGTGGCACTCTGGGAGAGACCTTACTCAATCTCCTCTCATTCGCCCCCCCCTTCACAGTAGAAGCATCAAAAAAGGTTCTAAAGACTGTTGACATCTAGTGGAAGCCTTAGGAAGTGCAACATGACCCCATCCCCACTGTATCTTGGATAAGCAAAGAGTTGAAAACGTACAAACCTCAGATTTCCCACTTCCTGGTTGGATTTTTTCTCAGGTTTTTGCCTGCCATATGAGTTCTGTTATAGTCACAGACATCATTCAAACAGTTTTAGAAACTCCAGAGTGTTTTCTATCCGAATCTACTAATAATATGCATATCCTAGGATCTGGGCCCGAGTAGCAGGCAGTTTACACTGGGCACGCTTTTCATCCAGGCGTGAAAATACTGCCCCCTACCCCAAAGAAGTTAACCTTTCTAGGACACACGTTCCGCTAGCGGAACCCCCCCCCCCCCACAACATTCCGCTGAAAAGGCAGCGCGGGAAATTCAAAAATATTTTAGGGAAATATGTAACTTTCACACATTAACAAGTCCAATACAGCAAATGAAAGATAAACATCTTGTTAATCTACCCATCGTGTCCGATTTAAAAAATGCTTTACAGCGAAAACACAACATATGATTATGTTAGATCACCACCAAGTTCAAAAAACACACAGCCATTTTCCCAGCCAAAGATAGGAGTCACAAAAACAGAAATAGAGATAAAATTAATCACTAACCTTTGATGATCTTCATCAGATGACACTCATAGGACATCATGTTACACAATACATGTATTTTTTGTTTGATAATGTGCATATTTATATCCAAAAATCTTAGTTTACATTGGCGCCATGTTCAGAAATGCCTCCAAAATATCTGGAGAAATTGCAGAGGGCCACGTCAAATAACAGAAATACTCATCATACACTTTGATGAAAGATACATGTTTTACATATAATTAAAGATACACTTGTTCTTAATGCAACCGCTGTCAGATAAAAAAACAAAAAACATTTCCACTTCCTGTTTGGAGAGGTCAGAGGCCAGAGAGGCCTCACTGACAATAGTCTGCAGGCATTTATAAGATTACATTTACATTTAAGTCATTTAGCAGACGCTCTTATCCAGAGCGACTTACAAATTGGTGCATTCACCTTATGATATCCAGTGGAACAACCACTTTACAATAGTGCATCTAACTCTTTTAAGGGGGGGGTTAGAAGGATTACTTTATCCTATCCTAGGTATTCCTTAAAGAGGTGGGGTTTCAGGTGTCTCCGGAAGGTGGTGATTGACTCCGCTGACCTGGCGTCGTGAGGGAGTTTGTTCCACCATTGGGGTGCCAGAGCAGCGAACAGTTTTGACTAGGCTGAGCGGGAACTGTACTTCCTCAGAGGTAGGGAGGCGAGCAGGCCAGAGGTGGATGAACGTAGTGCCCTTGTTTGGGTGTAGGGCCTGATCAGAGCCTGAAGGTACGGAGGTGCCGTTCCCCTCGCAGCTCCGTAGGCAAGCACCATGGTCTTGTAGCGGATGCGAGCTTCAACTGGAAGCCAGTGGAGAGAGCGGAGGAGCGGGGTGACGTGAGAGAACTTGGGAAGGTTGAACACCAGACGGGCTGCGGCGTTCTGGATGAGTTGTAGGAGTTTAATGGCACAGGCAGGGAGCCCAGCCAACAGCGAGTTGCAGTAATCCAGACGGGAGATGACAAGTGCCTGGATTAGGACCTGCGCCGCTTCCTGTGTGAGGCAGGGTCGTACTCTGCGAATGTTGTAGAGCATGAACCTACAGGAACGGGTCACCGCCTTGATGTTGGTTGAGAACGACAGGGTGTTGTCCAGGATCACGCCAAGGTTCTTAGCACTCTGGGAGGAGGACACAATGGAGTTGTCAACCGTGATGGCGAGATCATGGAACGGGCAGTCCTTCCCCGGGAGGAAGAGCAGCTCCGTCTTGCCGAGGTTCAGCTTGAGGTGGTGATCCGTCATCCACACTGATATGTCTGCCAGACATGCAGAGATGCGATTCGCCACCTGGTTATCAGAGGGGGGAAAGGAGAAGATTAATTGTGTGTCGTCTGCATAGCAATGATAGGAGAGACCATGTGAGGATATGACAGAGCCAAGTGACTTGGTGTATAGCGAGAATAGGAGAGGCCCTAGAACAGAGCCCTGGGGGACACCAGTGGTGAGAGCACGTGGTGCGGAGACAGATTCTCGCCACGCCACCTGGTAGGAGCGACCTGTCAGGTAGGACGCAATCCAAGCGTGGGCCGCGCCGGAGATGCCCAGCTCGGAGAGGGTGGAGAGGAGGATCTGATGGTTCACAGTATCAAAGGCAGCCGATAGGTCTAAAAGGATGAGAGCAGAGGAGAGAGAGTTAGCTTTAGCAGTGCAGAGCGCCTCCGTGACACAGAGAAGAGCAGTCTCAGTTGAATGACTAGTCTTGAAACCTGACTGGTTTGGATCAAGAAGGTCATTCTGAGAGAGATAGCAGGAGAGCTGGCCAAGGACGGCACGTTCAAGAGTTTTGGAGAGAAAAGAAAGAAGGGATACTGGTCTGTAGTTGTTGACATCGGAGGGATCGAGTGTAGGTTTTTTCAGAAGGGGTGCAACTCTCGCTCTCTTGAAGACGGAAGGGACGTAGCCAGCGGTCAAGGATGAGTTGATGAGCGAGGTGAGGTAAGGGAGAAGGTCTCCGGAAATGGTCTGGAGAAGAGAGGAGGGGATAGGGTCAAGCGGGCAGGTTGTTGGGCGGCCGGCCGTCACAAGACGCGAGATTTCATCTGGAGAGAGAGGGGAGAAAGAGGTCAAAGCACAGGGTAGGGCAGTGTGAGCAGAACCAGCGGTGTCGTTTGACTTAGCAAACGAGGATCGGATGTCGTCGACCTTCTTTTCAAAATGGTTGACGAAGTCATCCGCAGAGAGGGAGGAGGGAGGAGGAGGGGGAGGAGGATTCAGGAGGGAGGAGAAGGTGGCAAAGAGCTTCCTAGGGTTAGAGGCAGATGCTTGGAATTTAGAGTGGTAGAAAGTGGCTTTAGCAGCAGAGACAGAAGAGGAGAATGTAGAGAGGAGGGAGTGAAAGGATGCCAGGTCCGCAGGGAGGCGAGTTTTCCTCCATTTCCGCTCGGCTGCCCGGAGCCCTGTTCTGTGAGCTCGCAATGAGACGTCGAGCCACGGAGCAGGAGGGGAGGACCGAGCCGGCCTGGAGGATAGGGGACATAGAGAGTCAAAGGATGCAGAAAGGGAGGAGAGGAGGGTTGAGGAGGCAGAATCAGGAGATAGGTTGGAGAAGGTTTGAGCAGAGGGAAGAGATGATAGGATGGAAGAGGAGAGAGTAGCGGGGGAGAGAGAGCGAAGGTTGGGACGGCGCGATACCATCCGAGTAGGGGCAGTGTGGGAAGTGTTGGATGAGAGCGAGAGGGAAAAGGATACAAGGTAGTGGTCGGAGACTTGGAGGGGAGTTGCAATGAGATTAGTGGAAGAACAGCATCTAGTAAAGATGAGGTCAAGCGTATTGCCTGCCTTGTGAGTAGGAGGGGAAGGTGAGAGGGTGAGGTCAAAAGAGGATAAGATAAGTGTCTATGTGGTTTAAGAAATGCTGACTAGTCTTAGGAGAAGGCTAGAGTGAGGCCAGAGAATTGTCTGCAGGCATTCATAAGAGAAGTGTCTATGTGGTTTAAGAAATGCTGACTAGTCTTAGGAGAAGGCTAGAGTGAGGCCAGAGAATTGTCTTTAACGTTATATAGGGAATCTGTGTATGTGAGAGATATGAGGAATTGGTGAAATACTATTCCCGAATATGATGTAAAATAGAACAACTAGTGTAAATATCTAAACCTTTGTATGAATAGAACACTAGTCTAAAGGGGGAATTGGTGAAAAAAATGTATACTGGGTTACTAGAGTTTGGATAAAGTAACAATGGAGAATAAAAATTTAAAAAATACAACTTGCACACACAAACGTAGATGTACGTAAGTAGTGTAAAAGTATTCTGCGAAATGTTCAGAATGGTCTCTCTATGGATCATTTGATAAATATAGGGTTAAAGCATTGTATGACTGTCTAAAGGGTCTGGGAAATAGAGTCTCAGACAATGATTGGCGTACATCCACTTTTGGTAAAGGTACGGGACTTGACTTGCCCCTAACCCATAAAACTATAAATAGAACCAATGAATGTTGAACATGATTTTCTGTTAAATAAACTTAAGACTACAATTTATTGTGCTCCTGATGGAGTTTTCGTTGATATCCCAAATTATGACGTTCTAAACCAATTCATGAGTAGGCAAAATGGAAATTGCCTCTGTTTCCCTGTCTATGCTGTCTCAGGTGCCAGACTTATTATGGACAGAGCACCATGCCATGTACAGGGGACTGATAGACAGTGCCAGCCCAGTTAATACATATTGATCCCTCCAAAGCATTACATATGAATCTTAAAATAATAGACATTTAATAAACATTGAAGCAGAAAGTTAATATCCAACAGAGATTGGTTACAAAAATATAGAATAACAACATTGTTAGGGTTTACTAAAATGAAAACAATGCCTTCCAATGTGGAGAAAGTTATCATGTTTGTGTTGTTTTATTTTAAACCTTGCAATAAGGGGAAAAGCAGAAAATAGTTTGAGAGTGATCCGTGTATATTAGGAGTAGTGATTGAGAAAGTTTTTTTTACTACTGGAAAGAGTAAAAGGGTTTTAGTTGAAGGAAACAGATATGGAGACTAGTGAAAGTAACAAAGTGAATGGTAATATTAGTGGCATTCAGATAGCACTCTAAAAATGCCATATCTCCGTAATTTGAAGAAGTAAATCAATAGTTTCAATAGTCAGGTCACATTACGAACAGAGGGATTGAGCATTGGGACTGATATTAAATTAGAGGCCGCCATCTGGTGTTTGGGTTAGAGATAAGCTTCCTTTGGAACAATAGATAACTGCCAGTACTCACTGAACAAAAAACAGGCTGTAAGGGACACAGTGGGACATTTGGGACAGAGGTATGAATACCTGAATAAGAGACACTTTTGACAATTATTATTACTCAATTCTATAGTTTGGGTAGCACCAGTGATTTAACTTCTTCGAGCTAGGGGGGAGTATTCGGAAGTTTGGATGAATGAGGTGCCCAAAGTAAACTGCCTGTTACTCAGGCCCAGAAGCTAGGATATGCATATAATTGGTAGTATTGGATAGAGAATACGCTAACGTTTCCAAAACTGTTACAATAATGTCTGTGAGTATAACAGAACTGATATGGCAGGCGAAAACCTGAGAACAATTTATTTTTCAGCTCACCCTTGATTACTATGGCTGTCAATGGGAATATAAAAGGAAAACCTCCCAGATTGCAGTTCCTAGGGCTTCTACTAGATGTCATCAGTCTTTAGAAAGAGTTTCAGGCTTGTTTTTTGAAAAATGAGCTAGAATTTGTAGTTTTTCTAAGTGGCTCCCATTTTGGCTGTAGTGTTTGTAGCGCGTTCCGGTGAGTGCGTGTACTTTGTTATTTATCTCCGGTAATGGTCTCTGGTATTCTCCATCTTAAATTTGATTGTTTATTTACATATTAGGGTACCTGAGGATTGATTAGGAACGTTGTTTGATATGTTTGGAAGAAGTTTATTGGTAACTTACGGGACTCATTTGTATGCATTTTGAACGAGGGAAACCGGTGGATTACTGAGTCTAGCGTGCCAATGAAACAGACATTTTTGGGATATAAAGAAGGACTTTATCGAACAAAAGGATCATTTATTATGTAGCTGGGACCCTTGTGATTGCAACCAGATGAAGATCTTCAAAGGTAAGTAATTTATTTTATCGCTATTTCTGACTTTTGTGACGCCTCTGCTTGGTTGTAAAATGTATGTAATGCTTTTGTGTGCGGGGCGCTGTCCTCAGATAATCGCATGGTGTGCTTTCGCCATAAAGCCTTTTTGAAATCTGACAATGAGGCTGGATTAACAGGAAGTTAGGCTTTTCAATGATGTATGACACTTGTATTTTCATGAATGTTTAATATTACGATTTCTGTAATTTGAATTTCGCACTCTGCAATTTCACCGGATGTTGTCGAGGTGAGACGCTAGCGTCCCAATGATCCGTAAGAAGTTATTAAGTAAGAAGGTAATGTCATCTAAAACAATAATCGGTTTACATTACGTGGAACTGTGTCTAAAATTTTGTACAGAACTGTATGTCAATGCAACAGGTCAAAATGACAATTATTACAAGTGATAAGAGGATGGAATGTGATGGACAATTTTATGTTTGTGCTTTTCTAATAACCAATTTCTGTGTTCTATTCATGTGATTTTCTAATAACCATTTTCTGTGTTCATGCTAGTGACTGATTGAACGAATCCCCACTATCAGTATCTGCAATTTGGCAGTACGTCCAAAACCTTGTTCTGAGAAAGGGATCTCAGTTTCAAGGTCTCAGCTTAGAGAGAAGAAGCCTTGTGAGGTATTGGTCCGTCACATGCATGACCCAGCATTGGTCAGTCACATGAATGAAGAAAACGTTTATGATGAATTAATTATGAATGATGAATAAGATAAATCATGCAAATTTAACTTGTCTGTATATAAGAGAACTAACGGGACTGCCCCGATAGAGCTCCTGATCGACATGTGTACTTGATGCATTGAATTTCTTGGAACCTCTCCAGCACGCTGGTAATAAACAATGATTAATTTAAGATTGACTTTGAGTGTCCCTGTGTAGAATTTCCACAACATGTTTCTTAGTTTTCATAAGTCTCAGGGGGGAAAAATACCTACAAATGAGATAACTGCTAAGGCTCATTGTTATCGTTCCATGAAGAAGAATTAAGAGCCACGCGATTTGAGAGTAGGAGGGAAGAAAATGTTTTGTCATGTGTTCAAACTATGTTCGGTTGAACTTGCTCTTCTGTAGCTTCCTTCACTTCCATGTTTCAGTATTTCCTACTTATGATAAACTAACTCTGTGTCTGATTTTGTATTTAGAATAAGAACACCATGACTGATAAGCAATGACACCTAATAAATGGCAATACATCTGAAACGGTCTTGTAGTAGTAGAGGATAACTCCTGCTTAGGTAGCTGAGGGATCAAAGGATGTAATATGGTTTCAGCCCCTCTGAAGACTATATCTGATTTGGAACATAACTAAATAAGTTCTGCAATTAAATACATTTACCCTAAAACCAGTTACATCAACATTGCCAGTCACTCACTCAGCTATCTTATAAGTCATGCTGCTTTTATGCTCCAGTTCCTCACCAGTGTATCCTCACCTTTTTCATCTGTATTACAAAACTGCAGTAATGACGCATACAAAGTGTAAAAATTGTAATGTTTCGGTATGTCCATTTTAGATGACTCTACGAGATTCAGATCAAGTTGTGCTGGTCAGCAGCCGCTGCTCCTGTGTCGCTGGCACTGGTGTGTGTAACCATCTGGTTGCACTTCTATATCAGACAGCTCATTACTCAGAGCGCAGTATGCCTGTTGTCCCTCCGGTTCTGTCCTGAACAAAGATGGCATAAACCCAGAACAATGGTTTGTATTAACCCTGCCTTTGTGATTAATATAATATTTCATTGCAACTGGTTGTTTACTAACAGCTTGTAATACTGTATATAGGGGATGAAGCCAGGACCTGTGGATGAAATGGTGGTGCTGAAACCCAAAATAGATAGGACCTCCAAACATGGCATTAGTTATGCAAAAGGAGTTCAACCTCCAATTGGAAGGGTAGACCAAGTTTAAATAACCTATGATGTGTCGTGTGTGTTTCATGATGCAATGTGTGTGCAGATATTCATGTATTGTTAGACCATGAATGATACATTCATGGTCTAACAATATAAAAGTTATACATTTACATAACTGCACAGCAATTAATGCATCATATGTAGGGCATTCATGGAAATGCTTTTTGTACTCTCTGCTCTCCCTAGACTTTGTCATTACATTAATATAGCAGTATTCCTAATAGGTTTTACGCGTACAATTTGCCTTTTTGAGATCTGTACTGTACCAATGATTCACTGGTGAGCTTCCGGGCCCCTCATCCTTTGCCATTGAAGCTGCCTATGCCAACTTCACCCCAGACTTAGCTCCATGGGCATTTCTGCAGGGAAACCGCTAGTAGACTCCATCCTTGGCAAAGTACAGGCTGGCAGCATTCTCTCTTATCAGCACCTGCTGTGTCTGATAACATCACCATTCCCAGACTTATCACTACAGGGCTACCAATAAAGGGCCACAGAGTGTGCATGTGTTAACCAATCACAGTCACATGAGATTGAAAGAGCCACAAAAAGGCAAAGTGAATTGCATGAGTGTCACTCCTAAAGGAAAATAAGGAGTGACTGCTTCTACTTTTAGAGAAGTCAGCCATGTGAGAGGGCAATGCACAGCAGAAAACCTGAGAGGATAATTGGCACACACGTCAAATGGCACACATGAAGAGAGGACTGGAAATGGAAACAAAGTTGTTGAGGGACTGTACAACTATGAACAACCTGAACTATAGGAAGTGTAGACTGGTTATCCACCCTGGTGCAGTACGGCTAGGTGCATCTCCTGATGTAAACTCAGCAAAAAAAGAAAGTCGCTTTTTCAGGATCCTGTCTTTCAAAGATAATTCGTAAGAATCAAAATAACTTCACAGATAGTCATTGTAAAGAGTTTAAACACTGTTTCCCATGCTTGTTCAATGAACCATAAACAATTAATGAACATGCACCTGTGGAACGGTCGTTAAGACACGAACAGCTTACAGACGGTAGGCAATTAAGGTCACAGTTATGAAAACTTAGGACACTAAAGAGGCCTTTCTACTGACTCTGAAAAATACCAAAAGAAAGATGGCCAGGGTCCCTTTTCATCTGCGTGAACGTGCCTTAGACATGCTGCAAGGCGGCATGAGGACTGCAGATGTGTAAAGAGCAATAATTTACAATGTTCGTACTGTGAGACGCCTAAGACGGCGCTACAGGGAGACAGGATGGACAGTTAATCATCCTCGCAGTGGCAGACCACATCTAACAACACCTGCACAGGATCGGTACATCCGACCATCACACCTGCGGGACAGGTACAGGATGGCAACAACAACCGCCCGAGTTACACCAGGAACGCACAATCCCTCCATCAGTGCTCAGACTGTCTGCAATAGGCTGAGAGAGGCTGGACTGAGGGCTTGTAGGCCTGTTGTAATGCCGGTCCTCACCAGACATCACCACAAACCTAGCGTCACTGGACCAGACAGGACTGGCAAAAAGTGCTCTTCACTGACGAGTCGCGGTTTTGTCTCACCAGGGGTGATGGTCGAATTCCCGTTTATCATCGAAGGAATGAGCGTTACACCGAGGCCTGTGCTCTGGAGCGTGAACGATTTGGAGGTGGAGGGTCTGTTAAAGTCTGTGGCAGTTTGTTACAGCATCATTGGACTGAGCTTGTTGTTATTGCAGGTAATCCCAACACTGCGTTACAGGGGAGACATCCTCCTCCCTCATGTGGTACCCTTCCTGCAGGCTTATCCTGACATGACCCTCCAGCATGACAATACCACCAGCCATACTGCTCGTTCTGTGCGTGATTTCCTGAAAGACAGGAATGTCATTGTTCTGCCATGGCCAGCGAAGAGCCCGGATCTCAATTCCATTGAGCACGTCTGGGACCTGTTGGATCGGAGGGTGAGGGCTAGAGCCATTCCCCCCAGAAATGTCCGGGAACTTGCAGGTGCCTTGGTGGAAGAGTGAGGTAACATCTCACAGCAAGTACTGGCAAATCTGGTGCAGTCCATGAGGAGGAGATGCATTGCAGTACTTAATGCAGCTGGTGGCCACATCACTTCTGATTTTGTTCAGGGACACATAATTCCATTTCTGTTCGTCACATGTCTGTGGAACTTGTTCAGTTTATGTCTCAGTTGTTGAATCTTGTTATGTTCATACAAATATTTACACATGTTAAGTTTGCTGAAAATAAACGCAGTTGACAGTGAGAAGACGTTTTTTTTGTTGTTGCTGAGTTTTTGTATGTTCTGTATGACCCACTTGAGAGACCTTCATTCATGCTTTTAGAAGCCCCAAAAATGTATCAGGCATCATAATAAACAACTTAATATCATGTCTCCCTGTGATTTCACCTATTAGCTCACATTAGGCTAGCCTATTCCCTTGCCCAAGCCTTGACTTGTGGTTTGTTTTGGTAGTTGGCTTGA
This sequence comes from Salvelinus alpinus, assembly GCF_045679555.1. NCBI lineage: Eukaryota > Metazoa > Chordata > Actinopteri > Salmoniformes > Salmonidae > Salvelinus > Salvelinus alpinus. The sequence continues at coordinate 15,868,613 of NC_092094.1, forward strand.
AGGCTGGCTACAGTGAAAAGCTGATTAATACTGCCAGTGATTGACAGTGGGATAAGAGCTCCTTGATTTGTCTGTTGATCCTCTCTACGTGGACTCTCAATCGTGCTATCTCCTGACTGACCCTCACTTCATCACTGGGCATTTGTGACTTTTTACTTAGAAATGGAGGCCTGTAAACTTTGCATGTCACTAAGTAATCAATATTAAATCCCTTATCCACCCTGACTGTCTTGTCTTTGTCCATGAGATCTATATTGCCAGATTTCTTGAATAATTATTTGTCACTAACGGAGCCGGAATACATAGAACAAACAAAAAGTAACAGCTCCATTGGGTCAGTGGAGGCTCCTCAGAGGAGCAAGTTATCCTTTTTTCGATAAAACGACATTAAATATATTCACGTCACCAAATAATTTATTAAAACACACCGTTATGCAATGAAGGTCTACAGTAGCCTCAACAGCACTCTCTGGGGTACCACCATGGTGTAGCCGGAGGACAGCTAGATTCCGTTCTCCTCTGGGTACAGTGACTTCAATATAAACCTAGGTGGCTTATGGTTCTCACCCCCTTCCATAGACTTACACAGTAACTATGGCAACTTCCGGAGGACGTCCTCCAACCTATCAGCGCTATTGTAGCATACACTGAAAGGTTGTCCACCCAATCAAAGGATCAGAAATGGAATCTTCTACTGAAAATATAAGCTACAGCTAGCTAGCACAGCAGTGCATAAAATGTGGTGAGTAGTTGACTCAAAGAGAGAGAAAGACAATAGTTGAACCGCTTTGAACAATTTAATTTGTTCCAAAATGAAGGAGAAGCAAGAGAGAGCGAGAGAGAGATAGCTATATTTAGTTGTATTTTTTCACTTTCACTTACTTAGCTAGCAAATGCAGCTAGAAAGTCTAGCCTACTCAAACACCCGGCTCAAACAGAGAGGGATGCTATGTTAGTTAGCACACTATGGCTACCTAACACTGGAACTCTTCGAAGTCAAGGTAAGCTTTAGGCTTTATTCATTTATTGCCATTGGGGCCCACCAGTGTAAATGCTAAACTGCTTGCTGTACACTGTACTGCATGATTGTATCAGGTTTACTAACGAATTAGTTCTAGTAGCTATTTTGACTATGATGTTAGCTAATAGCTCATTTTTGCCTGGTCACAGACAGCTGTTGTGTTGTGAACTGAAGTCCACAAACTAAGGGGAAAAGTTAGAGGAGAGCGCGTAGTTGTGAGAAGATATTATAAAAAATTATAAAATTATATATAACGACCAAAGTGATCTTGCTGTTTGTATGGGGCTGCTATGTAAGTGAACTGTGTTTGCGGGTGACCATTCATTCTGCCGATCCTGTTGAAAAAAAAATCTTAAACGAAACGAAATGGGGATAAACATACCTGAATTTGTACTCATGATTACACCCGAGATAGATGCAAGCAAGATTGTGCAAGACGGTATTGAATGTGTCACTGTCTGTCATCTTGATTACTCACATTTGTCTCTCGACCTGTTCACCTACAGTGCCTTCAGAAAGTATTCACACCCCTTGACTTTTTCCATATTTAGTTGTTGTCACGCCCTGACCGTAGAGAGCTTTTTATGTCTCTATTTTGGTTTGGTCAGGGTGTGATTTGGGTGGGCATTCTTTGTTCATTTTTCTATGCTTTCTATTTCTTTGTGTTCGGCCGGGTGTGGTTCTTTCTCAGAGCCAGCTGTCTATCGTTGTCTCTGATTGAGAACCATACTTAGGTAGCCTTATCCCACCTGTGCGTTGTGGGTAGTTGTTTTCTGTTTTGTGTTGTAGCACCTTACAGGACTGTTTCGATTTTCGTTTATTCACTTTGTTATTTTGTATTAGTGTTCAGTTTTTAAAATAAATTAACATGAACACTTACCACGCTGCGTTTTGGTCCGATCTTTCCTGTTCATCAGACGAAGAATATCGTTACAGAACTACCTACCACCAATAGACCAAGCAGCGTGGTATGGAGGAGCAGAGGGTGCAGGACTCCTGGACTTGGGAGGAGATATTAGACGGTAAGGGACCCTGGAAACAGGCTGGGGAATATCGCCACCCGAAAGAAGAACTGGAGGCGGCGAAAGCTGAGAGGCGGCGATATGAGGCAAGGCAGCGCAGCAGGCACGAGAGGCAGCCCCAATTTTTTTTTACCGGAAGCAGCGTAGTACTGGTCAGGCACCGTGTTATGCGGTGAAGCGCACGGTGTCGCCAGTACGCGCTCATAGCCCGGAGCGCTATAGGCCAGCCCCCCGCAAGTGCCATGCGAGAGTGGGCATCCAGCCAGGGCAGATTGTGCCAGGTCAGCGTGTTTGGTCTCCGGTGCGCCGTTTCGGCCCAGGGTATAATGCGCCGGCTCTGCGTACTGTGTCTCCGAGGCGCTGGGAGGGTGCTGTTCGTCCTATGCCTGCGCTCCGCCCGTGCCGGGCAAAAGTGGGCTATGAGCCTAATGGAGAGGTGTGAGCGGTAAGCACCAGATCTCCAGTGCTCCCCCACAGCCCGGTTTGACCTGTGCCGTCACTCTGGAGGGGCTAAAGTGGGCATTCAGCCTGGAGGAGTGGTGCCAAGGCTGCGCACCAGAGCTCCAGTGCTCCCCCACAGCCCGGTTTATCCGGTGCCTCCTCTACGCACCAGGCCTCCTGTAGGTCTCCCCAGCCTGGTGGGACCTGTGGCAGCCCCACGCACCAGGCTGTCTCTGCGTCTCCTCGCAGAATACATGTCAAATATTTTATACCATCTATTGCAACTTGCCTATGCCGTTTGGCCATCGCTCATCCATATACTTACATGTACATATTCTCATTCACCCCTTTATATTTGTGTGTATTAGGAGGTTGTTGGGGAATTGTTAGATTACTTGTTAGATATTACTACACTGTCGGAACTAGAAGCACAAGCATTTCGCAACACTCGCATTAACATCTTCTAACCATGTGTATGTGACAAATAACATTTGATTTGATTTGAGTTGCCGGAGAGGAAGGACACCACTCAGGGATTTCACCACGAGGCCAAATGGTGACTTTAAAACAGTTACAGAGTTTATTGCTGTGATAGGAGAAAACTGAAGATGGATCAACAACATTGTAGTTACTCCACAATACTAACTTAAATGACTGAGTGAAAAGAAGGAAGCCAGTACAGAATAAAAACATTCCAAAACATGCATCATGTTTGCAATAAGACACTAAAGTAAACTGGAAAAAATGTGGCAAAGAAATTAACTTTATGTCCTGAATACAAAGCTTTATGTTTCGGGGAAATCCAACACAACACATTCCTGAGTACCACTATTCATATTTTCAAGAATGGTGGTGGCTGCATCATGTCATGAGTATGCTTGTCATTGGCAAAGACTAGGGAGTTTTTTTATATAAAAAGCAACGGAATAGAGCTAAGCACAGGCAAAATCCTAGAGGAAAACCTGGTTGTCTGCTTTCCAACAGACACTGGGAGACAAATTCACCTTTCAGCAGGATAATAACTTAAAACACAAGGCCAAATCTGAACTGGAGTTGCTTACCAAGACGGAATTTAATGTTCCTGAGTGGCCTAGTTACAATTTTGACTTAAATCGGCTTGAAAATCTATGGCAAGACATGAAAATGTGGTATTGTGTGTAGATGGTTGAAACATTTTGAATTCAGGCTGTAACACAACTAAATGGGGAATAAGTCAAGGGGTATGAAGACTTTCTGAAGGCACTGTACGTTGTAAACTTTCATTTGTAGGCTAGGCCGTAGCAACCTCATGATGGGTATAAGGAAAATTTGAGTTTCATGTAGTAGCCTAATTCTATCACTGTTAGATTGAGCTGGTTGAATGGAATATGAATGGCAGTCATCCAATGTGCTGTAAAAAATATATATCGTCCACCCTGATCTTAAACGGCACCGACAGCCATTGTATTGGGTGACATACTTATCAATCCTTTCATGGTAGTGTGGGATTTGTGCTGAGAAAACATCTCAGTCTTAATGAGGATGGTGTCTGGCATTTAATTTCTGTACAGTCATTGATTACTTGGGTGTTTGAGTACTTGCCTAAAACATGAGGCATGCTGGCTCTCACTGCCTAAGGAGACATCCAAATGTACAGTATCTAGGGGTTGATGATGCTGACTGTTGACTGATGAAGATTGAAACAATGCCCTATGTCCTTCTCCTTCAGACCAAGTGCCAGGTACATCAAGAAGAGAAAGAACTTGTCTGTCATTTGAAGGCACCGGCTCTGTAACAAATAAGTTACTTATTATGCATTGCCATGACCCTCTCCTTCCTGAGGATCTAAGGCAGACCTGGGCAATTATTTCCCATGGAGGGCCCATTAGAATATATTTTTGGCAATGCGGGCCAGAATCATATTACAGGATTATACATGTGCATGACTGTGTTGACAGATATATCTACTGTAAATCACATCCAGATATGCTACTTACAGTATTTTACTTTTATAACATGCACTGAAATAAACCACGTCCATGGTCTCCTTTTGGTAGGTATTTTCATTATTAAACAGGCAATGAATTACATGGAGGGAAAAGTACACTGTGCATTCAGCACCACAGACAGAACTCTTGTTAACGGGTATGAACAAAAACACAAGAAAGAGAGAGAGGTCAACATTACATTTAAACTACTCAATCAGTGTGAGGAGTGAAGTCTCTGATGGACATTGACTAGAGCAGTGAAGTCAGGTATAGTTTCTGACGTCGCTATGCGCAGGATTGCTGAGACGTGAGAGTCAGTAAGAGATTATCTGTGCCTTGACTTGGTATATTTCATCACTGAAAATGTCTGTTCACATATATAGGTTGACCCAAACAGTACAAACATCTTCTGAGCATGACTCGTAATCTTTGGAAAGTTTTGTTCATCGTCAGTGACATTGTTTTGAATAGTTCTCCAATCACTGCATAAGACTGAAGATAGATAAGCTGAAGTTACAGGTCAGTGGGAGCATTATCCCCATTGAAGGTGAAAGGAGAGGAAACGAACAGCATGTCATTTTCCAACATTTTGAAATCCTCAAAACGACGGGAAAACTCACCGTTCAAAGCACACAGCAGCGATGTATACTTCTCCTGCTGGTCATCTGATAAGGAACAGACTAGCAGTGTTCGGAAGGTGGGTGAGATTGTTGGCTTCTACTTGGTGGGTCAGGAGGAGTAATTTTCCCTTGAAGGTTTTGACAAGGCTGTACATCTGATGTGCAAAAAGGCCATTCCCTTTGGAATTCAATTCATTCATGAGGGCCATGATGTCCACGGAGAAGGCAAAATCAGCCAACCATTCTTTATCTTGCAGTCGAGTGAAATCCACATATTTTCCTTTCATTTGCAAAAACTCAGCAATCTCTGACTTCAGGTCCCACACCCTTTTAAGCACCTTCCCCAAACTCAGTCATCTCATGTTTGTGTGGCAGGGGAGATCTGTATAACCCGACTGTCTCTTCCAACAGTGAGACAAGCTGCCTGTGGTTTAAAGATTTGCTCTTATGAAGTTTACCACTTTAGTGACTGTATCCACAATATGGCTCATTTTCAGAACACATTTACAGAGCACCTCCTGATGAATAATGCAATGCAGGAAAATATTTTTTACAATTATTATTATTATTATTTTTATTAAACCTTTATTTAACCAGGAAGGGCTCATTGAGATTTAAAATCTCCTTTTCAAGAGCGTCCTGGCCAAGATAGGCAGCACCAAGTCATTACAAAAATTACAGACAAACAACATGAAAAACTACAAGTAATCTAGTAAAAACCATAGAATTCACAAGAGTATAACAAAATCAAAAACAGCAAATTAAAAACATTGACAGGTCAGGGAATCAGTCTCAAGATCATTCATCAGTGATTTAAAAATACCAATCGGGACAAGTTCTTCCAGTTTAAAAGTATTTTGTAAGGCATTCCAAGACGATGGCGCAGAGTACATAAAAGCCCTTTTACCAAATTCAGTTCGGACATTTGGAACAGTTAGCAGGATAAACTCCAGCGAACGAAGAGAGTACCCACCACATTTCTGAACAATAAAAATGCCCAAAATAAAAGGTAGTAAACCCAAAATGGCTTTATAAATAAAAGTATACCAGTGACTGAGCCTACGAGTGACTAGAGAAGGCCAGCCAACCCTGCTATACAAAGTGCAGTGGGAAGTAAGGGTTTTGCAGTTTTAAATAAATCTCAAAGCGCCATGGTAAAGTGTGCCAATTGATCTCAAACACTGAGCAGAAGTATTCATACATAAAATATCCCCATAGTCTAGTAAAGGCATAAATGTAGCTGATACTAGCCTCCTTCTGGCTTCAAAAGAAAAACAGGCCTTATTCCTTGGGGCACACCATTACAGCCAGACAATTTAACAGACATGAGCCCATCAAATTGAGTGCACTGAGTTCTATCAGACAGATAGTTAGCAAACCATGCAACTGCATGCTCCGAAAGACCTACAATCGACAATCGCCGCCTTAGTATAGCATGATCAACTGTATCAAAAGCCTTAGAGAGATCAATAAAAAGTGAGACACAGTGCTGTTTTTTGTCAAGGGCTTCAGTGATATCATTTAAAACCTTCATGGCTGCTGTAATTGTGCTATGCTTCTTCCTGAAGCCCGATTGGTACATTGATAAAATAGAGTTAGTAAATAAAAAATATTTTAGCTGTTCACTCACAAGGGTTTCAAGTATTTTCACCAGGGGTGCCAGCTTTGAGATTGGCCGATAATTATTTAAAAGAGTTGGATCACCCCCTTTTAAAAGTGGTAGGACAAATGCTGATTTCCAGATCTTTGGAATTTCATTACATTCCAGGGTTAGATTGAACAGATATGTAAGTGGTTCAGCTATGAAATCAGCTGCCAGATTTAAAAAGCAGGGATCCAAAAGATCAGGACATGCAGGCTTTCTCTGATCTAAGGATTTCAGGGCTTTACGTACCACCTGCACTGAGAATGGTACAAAGCTAAATGTTTGACCAGCTCTCACTGGTTCATCCACACAGGGTTGTACAGAAACAGAGGACACTGGATCAAACTGATCTGGGTTCAGCTCAGCTACTTGATCTTGTTTCCTTTTCAAAAGGCCAACATTTTTCCTGTCAAGTTTGGGCACCCATCAGTGGTCACACTGGATAACTTTTCAAAACTCAGTCCCAGCTTTGCCACACACTTAATATAAGATATAAGTCTCCACTGAAGCTGTAGACATATCTCCCTCTCTAACTTTAAGCATCAGCTGTCAGAGCAGCTTACCGATCACTGTACCTGTACACAGCCAATCTGTAAATAGAACACCCAACTACCTCATCCCCATATTGTTATTTATCTTCTTGTTCTTTTGCACCCCAGTATCTCTACTTGCACATCATCATCTGCACATCTATCACTCCAGTGTTAATGCTAAATTGTAATTATTTCACCTCTATGATCTATTTATTGCCTTACCTCCCTAATCTTCTACATTTGCACACACTGTGCATAGATTTTTCTATTGTGTTATTGTCACGTTCGTAATAAGGACGGGACCAAGGCGCAGCGTGTGTTGAGTTCCACATCTTTATTTGCAGTGAAACTTCTCAAAAAACAATAAACAAGCAACGAAACGTAACCTCAGTGGCGCTACAAGCACAAACACAAATAATATCCCACAAACACAGGTGGGAAAAATGGCTACCTAAATATGATCCCCAATTAGAGGCAACGATTACCAGCTGCCTCTAATTGGGAACCATACAAAACACCGACATAGAAATATTGAGCTAGAACACCCCCTAGTCACGCCCTGACCTACTACACCATAGAGAACCAAGGGCTCTCTATGGTCAGGGCGTGACAGTACCCCCCCCCCAAAAGTGTGGACTCCGGCCGCAAAACCTGAAACCAAATGGGGGGGTTAGGGGGGGTGACTAGTGTCGATGGCGGCTCCGGTGCGAGTCGTAGCCCCCCCCCCAGACCCCGGATATGTGTAACTCTGTGTTGTTGTTTTTGTCGCACTGCTTTGCTTTATCTTGGCCAGGTCGCAGTTGTAAATGAGAACTTGTTCTCAACTGGCCTACCTGGTTAAATAATGGTGAAATTATTATTATTTTTTAAACGTATTAACCTCCTCCAATAGATATTTCCCTGTGGTTGTGCTCTTCATTGACTGCACTGAAGCAAGTTCCTCTGTAATTTCAAAGTCTGGGGTTATGCCTCGTAAGAATATCAACAACTGCGCCATGTCACATGCACCACCACTCTCATCCAGGGCCAAGGAGAAATACTGTAGTTGAAATCCTTTACATTGTCTTTCAACTGTTGTTCCATATTCTCTGCGATGTCCTCAACATGCTGTGTCACTGTTCGTCTTGACAGGGAAACATTTTCAAACAGCTCTTTCTTGTTGGGGCAAAGTATTGCATCAGAGTCAGTTAAACATTCTTTAAAGAATTCGCCCTCAGTGAATGGCTTGCTATGTTTAGCAATTTTGTGGGACAGTACATAGCTAGCTCTTGCAATTCCGTCATTTGCTGAATGCAGTTTTGTGAAAAGTGCTCGCTGCTTTTGCAACTGAGAAAGCAACTATTTCAATGCACTTGTCCTCTGCTCAGAATACATATTCCTATATTTCCCTGCATGCTTCGTCTGGAAGTGTCGGGACAAGTTGTAATCTTTCAAGACAGCGATGCTCTCTTTGTACACTAAGCACACAGCTTTCCCTGATACCTCAATAAAGACATATTTTGATGTCCACTCTTGCTGGAACACCCTACATTCATTGTCTACTTTCCTTTTCTTTGAAATCTTTGAAAAACAATTTTTTGCGCAATTTCTAGCTAGCTACTATTTGTAATTGTGACGTGTGTGTCAGCCTGTCAGTCACTGTCTGTCCTTGTGCAGTTGTTATTTATACGTGCCTTTAAAATAAATGTCCCACAAGCGGTGGGAGTTAAATCGTTACACAAAGGTGAGTTTTCATTGGGCTTTTAATTTGAATAGCAAATACATCTTTCAAAACTTTACTATCGCAAATTCTTTATGTGATCTGAGCATAATTCCGCGGCGTGGCACGTATTAAATCAGGTCGCAGGCCGCATACCCAGGCCTGATCTAAGGCCCTGGATCAACTTGGCAAATGGCTAACAGATAGCCAGCCCCCCCCCTCTCTTCCACAGGAGAGGGTGGAGTTGGGCTCGTTTTAACACCTTAACGCCCAGTCATAAATTGTATGCCGCAAAAGGGTCTTTCCTGCCCTGCAGTATTGGGAAAGAAATGTGATTTGTGTGGAGAGAGACTTTTGTTGCCAAAACCTTTTTGTCCAGAAAGCGAATATGGGAACAATATTTATAAGATGGGAATGTTAAGAATGGTCCATGGGGATCTAAAGAATAATCCTGTCATTTTGCTATTCATTTTGTGATGTCATTAAAAACTGTTTAACGAAAATACTGTAACTTATGAAGGAAACACATTCTATCTGTTGTATAAAATATATGACTAAGTATGAGAGTATTTTGAAAAGATAGAAATATGATTTTATTCTTCTAGTAAGATAATGGTTTTTCATGTCCGTTACACATTAACTAAGCCATGCCCCTAATGAGGTCAGAAGAGCATTTCAGTGTGATGGAACCGCCTTTCCGATCAGAGTGCTTAAAAGGAATGAACATATCAGACCAGCAGACGGACGGTGTGAGCCGGGCGTTACGAATGGTTGAAACTACCAGACCAGAAAGCGTGGAGCTTTGGCTACACGGCTGAAAATGGTGAGAACAGTACATTGCCTGGTTACTACTGGCGTGTAAAGTGGTTGGGAGCGGAATCCTGAATAATCAATCATTGAGACCAGCAGACGGACGGTGTGAGCTAGAAACTTATATCTCCCTCACTAACTTTAAGCATCAGCTGTCAGAGCAGCTTACCGATCACTGCACCTGTACACAGCCAATCTGTAAATAACCCACCCAACTACCTCATCCCCATATTGTTATTTTTTTTGCTCTTTTGCACCCCAGTATCTCTACTTGCACATCATCATCTGCACATCTATCACTCCAGTGTCAATACTAAATTGTAATTATTTCGCCACTGTGGCCTATTTATTGCCTTACCTCCCTAATCTTACTACATTTGCACACACTGTATATAGATTTTTCTATTGTGTTATTGACTGTACATCTGTTTATCCCATGTGTAATTATGTGTTGTTTGTGTTGCACTGCTTTGCTTTATCTTGGCCAGGTCGCAGTTGTAAATGAGAACGTGTTCTCAACTAGCCTACCTGGTTAAATAATGGTGAAATAAAAAAAGAAAAAGAAAAGTGAGCCCGGACGTTACGAATGGTTGAAACTACCATACCAGAAAGCGTAGAGCGGTGGCTACAACGTTTATTGGGACTTTTGGAATTTTTCGTTCCAGGCGCAACTATTTCTTGGACATGTGCCCACCACATGGCTAGCCAAAGTTGCTAATACGACAGAAAAAATGGACATTCTAAAACCAAACAACGATTTATTCTGGAACTAGGACTCCTTGCACAACATTCTGATGGAAGATCATCAAAAGTAAGAGAATATTTATGATGTTATTTCGTATTTTTGTGTTTTATGTTGGCTCCAACAAGGCGGAGAATTGTAGGGCGCTGTCTCACAATATTGCATGCTGTATGTTGCACTAAAGTTATTTAAAAAAATCTAACACAGCGGTTGCATTAAGAACCAGTGTATCTTTCATTTGCTGTACAACATGTATTTTTTAGTAAAGTTTATGATGAGTTCTTTGGTTAGATTAGGTGACTGTCTAAAATATCTCCGGACAATATGGTGCATTGTGGCTACGTATTCACAATGTAAAACCACGATTTGTAGCCCTAAATATGCACATTTTCGAACAAAACATAAATGTATTGTATAACATGATGTTATAAGACTGTCATCTGATGAAGTTGTCCAAAGGTTAGTGATTAATTTTATCTCTATTTCTGGGTTTTGTGAAAGCTATGTTGGCGGTGAATAAATGGCGTTGTGTGTTTGGCTATTGTGGTGAGCTAATATAAATATATATTGTGTTTTCGCTGTAAAACACTTAAAAAATCGGAAATATTGGCTGGATTCACAAGATGTTTATCTTTCATTTGCTGTACACCATGTATTTTTCATAAATGTTTTATTATGAGTATTTATGTATTTCACGTTGCTCTCTGTAATTATTCTGGCTGTTTTGGTGCTATTTGTGATGGTGGCTGCAATGTAAAACTACGATTTATACCTCAAATATGCACATTTTCGAACAAAACATAAATATATTGTATAACATGATGTTATAAGACTGTCATCTGATGAAGTTGTTCAAGGTTAGTGATTAATTTTATCTCTATTTGTGGGTTTTGTGAAAGCTACCTATGCGGTGGAAACATGGTGAAAACATGGCGTTGTGTGTTTGGCTATTGTGGTGAGCTAATATAAATATATATTGTGTTTTCGCTGTAAAACATTTTAAGAATCGGAAATGATGGCTGGATTCACAAGATGTTTATCTTTCATTTGCTGTATTGGACTTGTGATTTCATGAAATTATATTATATGATATCCCTGTCGCGTTAGGCTAGGCTATGCTAGTTAGCTTTTTTGATGAGGAGGATCCCGGATCCGGGAGGGAGACTCGTTAGAGGTTAAACAACTTTTCCAGTGGTTCCCCAAATTCCTAATTAGTTAATTGTCAAATCAAATTAATAGTAGTCACGTCACGACAGATTTCAGTGCATCACAATTGGCTGTTAAGTGTCCTTCTTTAATCAGCATCCTCATCATTAACCGCAACTTAGAGTGATCATAAATTTCATTTACCAATAGAATTGGTACAGGATAGGGCTTCCCAAGTGGCGCAGTGGGCTAAGGCACTGCTTCGCAGTGGTATCTGTGCCACTAGAGATTCCTAGTTTGAGTTCAGGCTCTGTCGCAGCCGGCCGCGACCGGGAGACCCATGGTGCGGCGTACCATTGACCCAGTGTCTTCCGGGTTAGGGGAGAGTTTGTCCGGGATGTCCTTGTCCCATCGCGCACAAGCGACACCTGTTGCGCGCCAGGCGCAGTGCATGCTGACATGGTCACGCAGTGTTTCCTCTGACACGTTGGTGCAGCTGGCTTCTGGGTTAAGTGGGCATTGTGTCAAGAAGCAGTGCGGCTTGGTTGAGTTGTGTTTCAGAGGATGCACGGCTTTCGACCTTCGCCTCTCACGAGTCCATATGGGAGTTGCAGTGATGAGACCAGACTGTAACTACCAATTGGATACCATGAAATTGGGGATACATTTTGGTACAGGATAGTAACACAATGTATTTACAAATGATTCCATTAGACGAATATAAGAATTGGGCCCATCAAATATATTACCATTTGACGAGGTTACCAGGAGGGTGGAACCTCAGTGAGCAGGTCAGGAGTATTGGTTGCTGTATTCGATGCTGTGTATCTCTAATTCAGTGCCCGCATAATTCTCTTTGCTGCAGGTTGTATTAGATTCCAAAAGGTCACCAAGTGGAGGTAACGGGTGAATCTAAAGGAGTTCAGGAGACTCACTGTTATTGTCAGTAAATGTATTAGAGTAGATTGTATTGTCCTGCAAGGAGGAAAATCATTTCCACATGCTCGTACATAGACATACAAACAAACCCATACACCCAGTCATAACATTTATAATACCAGACTTCCCTACACCTAAAACAGCAGATATAATGGACAATTTCAGATGTACTTTACTCACACCCTTGTCTTGCCAAAGTAGTACATGCCCCAAATCCTAACTGGAGATCCCTTGACTTTTGCATAAATCATGCATTGGGAGATTTATGCGAAAACTCTAGGAGTCCACAGGCTTTACTCACATGTGTGCCTACAAACCAGCACAGTAGCAATGTGTGTACAGTATATCAAAGACTCTACAGCATGAATGCTAAACGCAAGCCTCAAGCTAAATACAAGGAGTGCACAGTAGAACCCTGATGACAACTTTATTGAATCTCAGCCTTCCTCAATAAAGCTCATTGTCTGCCTAATTCTTCACATGGACCATAAATCCATGTGGTTATTGGGGTTCCTCAGTGGGTTGTCATTGAAACCTGACACTGTTTTTCTTTTCAACTACTTATAATGGACACGCACGCACGCGCGCACGCGCGCACGCGCGCACGCGCACACGCACACGCACACGCACACACACACACACACACACACACACACACACACACACACACACACACACACACACACACACACACACACACACACACACACACACACACACACACACACACACACACACACAGCTCCCACTTATATGAACCCCTGTGTTGAACAAGCCAGTTATCCACACTGACTCAACACCAGAATGCCTACAGTATGAACCTGCCAAGTTGCCGACGGCTACAAAGAGATTGAGACCCCTGGTGAAGGCGTTGTTTTGGGACCTCCTGGAGGAGGGGTGTCTGACGGCAGAGAGAAGCAATGAGGGAGGTATCAGTATCATACATATTAACTATATATACAGTATACCCACTACTGAAACTGCAATCTTTCCACAACCTTTAACGTGACACTATGGGTGAAAGTGTGAATATGTATTAGATAAATATAATAGTGTTGGTGTATTGGTAAGGAGGACAGTGGGAGGCTGCATTGCAGGAGAGGGACCAGACGAGCACAGTGGCTGCTATTTCATTGTGGATTTGCTGTGGAGATCTGCAGGGCCCTCTCATTGGTTTCACCCTCTCTCCCCCTCCCCCATAATTTGCATCCGATTTGTCACACTCTCAAGAGTGAAGTTTTATCCAAATGAAAATGTCAGAAAGATTTACATAGTAGCACTGTGAGGACCTCACTCATGTAGAGACACCATAAGTCACAAGTCTCCATCAGCCTGCATCTAATGCAATAAAACTGTGATAACAAACCCTGGGTGGATTTGAATAATAATAAAGATGAGAAGGCTGTCGTCAAGCTGTGAGTGTCAAACCAATAAGAAGGTCACTCCATCAAGAGAAGGCTTTCCAGTCTTTCCAATAGCTGTGTTGTTCCAATTCAAATGAACATATAAGTCAAGCCACATCCAATACATATGATAATGGGAAATTAACAAGCATTCATCTGAGGTCACCATTATCGAGGTGCTATGCACAGTATGTTACAGAAAACATATTTTAGGGTTTCCATTGACATGCTTATGTATTGTCTTCAAAACGTTATGATGAGAAGTAAAAACCATGATCAAAAGTGAGCCCTTCAGCAGAAGGAAATATAAAACTGCTCAGTCCATTTGTGCTGAATATTAGTGTGTCAAAACATGCTCTCTCAAAATTATTGTTCATGTTATATTGAGCCATTGTAAACAGAGAGGAACCTGAGAATCACTGACTTATAGTGATAAACACACAAACAACCAACACCTCTTAACAATAGAGTAACACAGTGGCCCGTTCGGTTGGGCCCTATTGTAGGAGCCTTTAATGTGGCTTTTCAGCTCATTAGGCTCCATTTCCCATTGACTGGAAGCAACTGTAACAGCCATTTTGTGCCAAACAATGGCCAGTGATGAGTTAACGCCTCAGTTTTCATTCTCAGGCTTTAAACACTCTGTCTTCAATGGCCCATAGACAGACCCTTATTGGCTGCCCTGTTAATGGGCATTGTAACTAGTGACAGATGTGGGAAAACACTGAGGTCAGAGTTCAGCCAGGCAGTGAGGGAGTTCAGAGGTCACGGTGGCATTGTTGTAGCGCCACGGAGGAGTGCATTGAAGAGCCCATAAACATTACTCATCTCATTGGCTTCTACAGCTGCCTCCGTCACCCTTTGTGCCACGACATAGACATGACCAATTCCTACTCAGCTTCTGAATGGGGTCAATTTCTATCTGTTTTGTGACTAAATGGTCCTTGATTGGCTAAGGTCACAAAATTGATGATCATTGCTACTGTGCTGTAAAGTGTTTTTTAGATCAGGGGAATGAGTTTGTCAACTGCGTATGACAGGACCATTTGGCTGGAAAACTTGGTAGAGAGGTCAAGACTGATGGAAAAACTGCAATTTCATTTATGAGAAGATAAACAGTGTTGTGATGGAAATTTACACGAACGTTCACTTATATATGAGCATACAGTGCATTCGGGAAGTATTCAGACCCCTTGATTTTTTCCCACATTTGGTTACGTTACGACCTTATTATAAAAATCTTCATCGATCTACACACAATACCCCGTAATGGCAAAGCGATAACAGGTTTTTAGAAATTTTAGCAAATCTATTCAAATAAAAAACAGAAATACCTTATTTACATAAGTATTCAGACCCTTTGCTATGAGACTTGAAATTGAGCTCAGGTGCATCCTGTTCCATTGATCATCCTTGAGACGTTTCTACAACTTAATTGGAGTCCACCTGTGGTCAGATCAGTTAATTGAACATGATTTGGAAAGGCCACACCTGTCTACATAAGGTCCCACAGTTGACAGCGCATGTCAGAGCAAAAACCAAGCCATGAGGTCAAAGGAATTGTCCGTAGAGCTCCGAGACAGGATTGTGTTGAGGCACAGATCTGAAGAAGGGTACCAAAATATTTCTGCAGCATTGAAGGTCCCCAAGAACACAGTGGCCTCCATCATTCTAAAATGGAAGAAAGTTTGGAACCACCAACATTCTTCCTAGAGCTGGCCGCCGGGGGAGAGCAATCGGGGGAGAAGGGCCTAGCTATCTCCTCTGTGGAGATGGGAGAACCTTCCAGAAGGACAACCATCTCTGCAGCACTCCACCAATCAGACCTTTATGGTAGAGTGGCCAGACGGAATCCACTACTCAGTAAAAGGCACATGACAGTCCTTTGGAGTTTGCCAAAAGATTGAACTCTGGCCTGTATCCCAAGCGTCATATCTGGAGGAAACCTGGCACCATCCCTATGGTGAAGCATGGTGGTGGCAGCATCATGCTGTGGGGAGGTTTTTCAGTGGCAGGGACTGGAAGACTAGTCAGGATCTAGGGAAATATGAACGGAGCAAAGTACAGAGAGATCGTTGATGAAAAACAGCTCCAGATCGCTCAGGACCTCAGACTGGGGCTAAGGTTCACCTTCTAACAGGATAACAACCCTAAGCACCCAGCCAAGACAAAGCAGGAATGACTTCGAGACAAGTCTCTGAATGTCCTTGAGTGGCCCAGCCAGAGCCCGGACATGAACCTGATCAAACATCTCTGGAGAGACCCTAAAATAGCTGTGCAGCAACCCTCCCCATCCAACCTGACAGACCTTGACAGGATCAGCAGAGAAGAATGGGGGGAATTCCCCAAATACAGGTGTGCCAAGCTTGTAGTGTCAACAAAGTACTGAGTAAGGGGTTTGAATACTTATGTAAATGTGATATTTCCGTTTTTTAAAGTTTTATAAATGTGCAAAAAATCTGTGTCTATTTGTAAATAACAGCTGGTACACGACATCTAATACGTCTCAAGGTTTTGCTTGCCTGAGGTAGAGAATCTCATGATAAGCTGTAGACCACACTATTTACCAAGAGAGTTTTCATCTATATTTTTCATAGCTGTCTATTCCATATCTTTCCAAGATGGCATAGCAGTCAGACGTCCTTTGTCCTCGTCTTGTCGTGTCCCGTGTATATATATATATTTACATCTTTTCTTCGCATATCTTTTTATATATACATATTTTTTCTTCTTCTAAAAACTCAACTTCAAAACACTCTCCTGCAACCCACCTCACCAATAAAAAAATAAAAAAGTATTATTCACCTCAAATCTGAAATCGACAACAGAAGCTAGCCAGTTCACTGGCTAACGTTAGTATTCAGCTAACCACGGTTGGCGGTCATCAGCTATCCTTTAGCTCGAAAAGCTATCGCCAGTTTTGTACAATGCGACTCAGACCAGAGCATACCGGACCTATTTTCTCTCCATATCCCCGGATTTCTACCGCAAGCTCTGGACATTTACAACTGGATCTTGCAGCTACATAGCTAGCTGCTATCCGAGTGACTATTGGCTTACGTCGGTCCTGGAGCAAACATCAATTATTCCGGAGCTAGCCAGCTGAAGAGTTCCATTAGCCACTCCTGGACTACAATCACCTATCCGGACCCGTTTTACTGCCGATACGGAGCCCCACCGGGCCTTCACGACTGGACTACCGACGTTATCTGCCCGAGGGAGTTATCCAACTGGCCCCTCCGTCGCGACGTAACCTGAATGCCCATCTGCGGCCCGCTAATCGTTGCTAGCTGAATAGGTCTATCGGACAATTTTCTTGAGTCACTATAACTATATCTATTTTGCCAATTGGATTGGTCCACTCTACCACACAGAACCCCACTAATCTACCGACGGAAACGCACGAGGTGGCTAAAAACAGACCTCCATCCTCTGGCAGCTTGCTACCCATGGCCCGGCTAGCTGTCTGAATCGCCGTGACCCCAACCAACCTCACTACTCACTGGACCCCTTATGATCACTTGGCTAAGCATGCCTCTCCTTAATGTCAATATGCCTTGTCCATTGCTGTTCTGGTTAGTGTTTATTGGCTTATTTCACTGTAGAGCCTCTAGCCCTGCTCATTATACCTTATCCAACCTTTCAGTTCCACCACCCACACATGCGATGACATCACCTGGTTTCAATGATGTTTATATGTTTATGTCTATATATTAATATCTCTCTCATCATCACTCAATGCCTAGGTTTACCTCCACTGTATTCACATCCTACCATACCTTTGTCTGTACATTATACCTTGAAGCTATTTTATCACCCCCAGAAACCTCCTTTTACTCTCTGTTCCAGACGTCCTAGACGACCAATTCTCATAGCTTTTAGCCGTACCCTTATACTACTCCTCCTCTGTTCCTCTGTTCCTCCTATTCCCCAGGCGCTCTCTTTTGATGAGATCTGTAACCGTAATAGCCTTGGTTTCATGCTAACATGTTAACATTAGAAGCCTCCTCCCTAAGTTTGTTTTAATTCACTGCTTTAGCACACTCTGCCAACCCGGATGACCTAGCCGTGTCTGAATCCTGGCTTAGTAAGACCACCAAAAACTCTGAAATCTCCATCCCTAACTACAACATTTTCAGACAAGATAGAACGACCAAAGGGGGCAGTGTTGCAATCTACTGCAGAGATAGCCTGCAGAGTTCTGTCGTATTATCCAGGTCTATACCCAAACAATTTGAACTTCTACTTTTAAAAATCCACCTCTCTAAAAACAAGTCTCTCACCGTTGTCGCCTGCTATAGACCACCCTCTGCCGCCAGCTGTGCTCTGGACACCATATGTGAACTGATTGCCCCCCATTTATCTTCAGAGCTCGTGCTGCCAGGTGACCTAAACTGGGACATGCTTAACACCCCAGCCATCCTACAATCTAAGCTTGATGCCCTCAATCTCACACAAATGATCAATGAACCTACCAGGTACCACCCCAAAGCAGTAAACACGGGCACCCTCATAGATATCATCCTAACCAACTTGCCCTCCAAATACACCTCTGCTGTTTTCAACCAAGATCTCAACGATCACTGCTTCATTGCCTGCATCCGTAATGGGTCAGCGGTCAAACGACCTCCACTCATCACTGTCAAACGCTCCCTGAAACACTTAAGCGAGCAGGCCTTTCTAATCGACCTGGCACGGGTATCCTGGAAGGATATTGACCTCATCCCGTCAGTAGAGGACGCCTGGTTATTTTTTTTAAATGCCTTCCTCACCATCTTAACTTCTTTATGATAGGGGGCAGCATTTTCACTTTTGGATGAATTGCGTACCATAGTGAACTGCCTCCTACTCTGTCCCAGATGCTAATATATGCATATTATTATTACTATTGGATATAAAACACTCTGAAGTTTCTAAAACTGTTTGAATGATGTCTGTGAGTATAACAGAACTCATATGGCAGGCAAAAACCTGAGAAGAAATCCAAACAGGAAGTGAGAATTCTGAGACTGGTCAATGTTCAACTCATCGCGATTCAATTCCCTGTAAGATATGGATCTGTTTGCACTTCCTACGCCTTCTACTAGATGTCAACAGTCTGTAGAACGTGGAATGAGCTTATGCTGTGTTGTGGGGCCGGATGGGAGGGGAATGAGTCAGTGGTCTGGCAGATTGCCAGTTCCTGGTCACGCGCTTTCCTCATGATATCGCCTTGCGTTCCATAACTTCTACAGACATGAAGGAATGCTCCGGTTGGAACGTTATTGGATTTATATGATAACAACATCCTGAAGATTGATTCTCTACTTAGTTTGACCAGTTTATTCGACCTGTTATATAACTTTTTGAAGTTTTTGTCCGAGTTCGCCTGCATTTGCGCGAGCGTTTGGACATGTGCACTAAACATGCTAGCAAAAGTAGCTACTTAGACATAAGTAGTGGACATTATCGAACAAAACAACGATTTATTGTGGAACTAGGATTCCTGGGAGTGCATTCTGATGAAGATGATCAAAGTTAATGGAATATTTATGATGTAATTTCGTATTTCTGTTGACTCCAACATGGCGGAGAAATGTTGTTATGTTTGAGCGACGTCTCAGATTATTGCATGGTGTTCTTTTCACGTAAAGTATTTTTGAAATCTGACACAAGTGTATCTTTAATTATATATAAAACATGTATCTTTCATCAAAGTTTATGATGAGTATTTCTGTTATTTGACGTGGCTCTCTGCAATTTCTCCGGATATTTTGGAGGTATTTCTGAACATGGCGCCAATGTAAACCGAGATTTGTGGATATAAATATGCACATTATCGAACAAAACATAAATGTATTGTGTAACATAATGTCCAATGAGTGTCATCTGATGAAGATCATCAAAGGTTAGTGATTAATTGTATCTCTATTTCTGCTTTTTGTGACTACTATCTTTTGCTGGGAAAATGGCTGTGTTTTTCTGTGGCTATGTACTGAGCTAACATAACCGTTTGGTGTGCTTTCGCCGTAAATCCTTTTTGAAATCAGACATGTTGGCTGGATTCACAACATGTGTAGCTTTAATTTGGTGTCTTTCATGTGTGATTTCATGAAAGATTGATTTTTATAGTAATATATTTGAATTTGGCGCGCTACATTTTTTCTGGCTTTTGGCCAAGTGGGACGCTACCGTCCCACATATCCCAGAGAAGTTAAATAAGCATGCCCCATTCAAGAAATGTAGAACCAGGAACAGATATAGCCCTTGGTTCTCTCCAGACATGACTGCCCTTAACCAACACAAAAACATCCTATGGCGTTCTGCATTAGCATCGAACAGCCCCCGCGAAATGCAACTTTTCAGGGAAGTTAGAAACCAATATACACAGGCAGTTAGAAAAGCCAAGGCTAGCTTTTTCAAGCAGAAATATGCTTCCTGCAACACAAACTCAAAAAAGTTCTGGGACACTGTAAAGTCTACGGAG
Source organism: Salvelinus alpinus (assembly GCF_045679555.1). Lineage (NCBI taxonomy): Eukaryota > Metazoa > Chordata > Actinopteri > Salmoniformes > Salmonidae > Salvelinus > Salvelinus alpinus. The sequence goes on from NC_092094.1 coordinate 15,889,067, forward strand.
AATAAGAACACCTCCTCCCAGCTGCGCACTGTACTGAGGATAAGAAACTCTGTCACCACCGATAAATCCACTATAATTGAGAATTTCAATAAGCCTTTCTCTACGGCTAGCCATGCTTTCCACCTGGCTACCCCTACCCCGGTCAACAGCACTGCACCCCCCACAGCAACTCGCCCAAGCCTTCCCCATTTCTCCTTCTCCCAAATCCAGTCAGCTGAAAGAGTAGCAAAATCTGGACCCCTACAAATCAGCCGGGCTAGACAATCTGGACCGCTTCTTTCGAAAATTATCTGCCGAAATTGTTTTAACCCCTATCACTAGCCTGTTCAACCTCTCTTTCGTGTCGTCTGAGATTCCCAAAGATTGGAAAGCAGCTGCGGTCATCCCCCTCTTCAAAGGGGGGGACACTCTTGACCCAAACTGCTACAGACCTATATCTATCCTACCCTGCCTTTCTAAGGTCTTCGAAAGCCAAGTCAACAAACAGATTACCAACCATTTCGAATCCCACCGCACCTTCTCTGCTATGCAATCTGGTTTCAGAGCTGGTCATGGGTGCACCTCAGCCACACTCAAGGTCCTAAACGATATCTTAACCGCCATCGATAAGAAACAATACTGTGCAGCCGTATTCATTGACCTGCCCAAGGCTTTCGACTCTGTCAATCACCACATCCTCATCGGCAGACTCGATAGCCTTGGTTTCTCAAATGATTGACTCGCCTGGTTCACCAACTACTTCTCTGATAGAGTTCAGTGTGTCAAATCGGAGGGCCTGTTGTCCGGGCCTCTGGCAGTCTCTATGGGTGTGCCACAGGGTTCAATTCTTGGGCCGACTCTCTTCTCTGTATACATCAATGATGTCGCTCTTGCTGCTGGTGATTCTCTGATCCACCTCTACGCAGACGACACCATTCTGTATACTTCTGGCCCTTCTTTGGACACTGTGTTAACAACCCTCCAGACGAGCTTCAATGCCATACAACTCTCCTTCCGTGGCCTCCAACTCTTAAATACAAGTGAAACTAAATGCATGCTCTTCAACCGATTGCTGGCTGAACCTGCCCGCCCGTCCAGCATCACTACTCTGGGCGGTTCTGCCTTAGAATAGTGGACAACTACAAATACCTAGGTGTCTAGAATTGGCTTCCTATTTCGCAACAAAGCATCCTTCACTCATGCTGCCAAACATACCCTCGTAAAACTGACCATCCTACCGATCCTCGACTTCGGCGATGTCATTTACAAAATAACCTCCAATACCCTACTCAATAAATTGGATGCAGTCTATCACAGTACCATCCGTTTTGTCACCAAAGCCCCATATACTACCCACCACTGCCACCTGTACGCTCTCGTTGGCTGGCCCTCCCTTCATACTCGTCGCCAAACCCACTGGCTCCAGGTCATCTACAAGACCCTGCTAGGTAAAGTCCCCCCTTATCTCAGCTCGCTGGTCACCATAGCAGCACCCACCTGTAGCACGCGCTCCAGCAGGTATATCTCTCTGGTCACCCCCAAAACCAATTCCTCCTTTGGCCGCCTCTCCTTCCAGTTCTCTGCTGCCAATGACTGGAACGAACTACAAAAATCTCTGAAACTGGAAACACTTATCTCCCTCACTAGCTTTAAGCACCAGCTGTCAGAGCAGCTCACAGATTACTGCACCTGTACATAGCCCATCTATAATTTATCCCAAACAACTACCTCTTCCCCGACTGTATTTATTTATTTATTTATTTATTTTGCTCCTTTGCTCCCCATTATTTCTATTTCTACTTTGCACATTCTACCACTGCAAATCTACCATTCCAGTGTTTTACTTGCTATATTGTATTTACTTCGCCACCATGGCCTTTTTTTGCCTCACCTCATTTGCTCACATTGAATATAGACTTATTTTTCTACTGTATTATTGACTGTATGTTTGTTTTACTCCATGTGTAACTCTGTGTTGTTGTATGTGTCGAACTGCTTTGCTTTATCTTGGACAGGTCGCAATTGTAAATGAGAACTTGTTCTCAACTTTCCTACCTGGTTAAATAAAGGTGAAATAAATAAATAAACATTTTACCACCACAAACCGATGCTGGCACTAAGACGACACTCAACAGGGACTTTAATGCAGGGAAACTTAAATCCATTTTACCTCATTTCCACAGACATGTTAAATATGCAACCAGTGGAACAAAAAACTCTAGACCACCTTTATCCACACACAGAGATGCATACAAAGCTCTCCCTCGCCCTCCATCTGGCAAATCTGACCATAACTCTATCCTCCTGATTCTTGCTTACAAGCAAAAACTAAAGCAGGAAGTACCAGTGACTCGCTCAATAAGGAAGTGGTCAGAGGACGCAGATGCTAAGCTACAGGACTGTTTTGCTAGCACAGACTGGAATATGTTCCGGGATTCTTCAGATGGCACTAAGGAGTACACCACATCAGTCACTGGCTTCATCAATAAGTGCATCGTTGACGTTGTCCCCATAGTGACCGCATGAACATACCCCAACCAGAAGCCATGGATTACTGGCAACATCCGCACTGAGCAAAAGGGTAGAGCTGCCGCTTTCAAGGAGCTGCAGCTTTCAAGGAGGACTCTAACCCGGATGCTTATAAGAAATCCCGCTATGCCCTCGGACGAACCATCAAACAGGCAAAGCATCAATACAGGACTAAGATCAAATCGTACTACACCGGCTCCGATGCTTGTCGGATGTGGCAGGGCGTGCAAACTATTACACACTACAAAGGGAAGCACAGCTGCCCAGTGACACGAGACTACCAGACGAGCTAAATAATTTCTATGCTCACTTTGAGGCAAGTAACACTGAAACATGCATGAGAGCACCAGCTGTTCCGGACGACTGTGTGATCACGCTCTCCACAGCCGATATGAGTAAGGCCTTTAAACAGGTCAACATTCACAAGGCCACAGGGCCAGACGGATTACTAGGACGTGTACTCCGAGCATGCGCTGACCAACTGGCAAGTGTCTTTACTCAGTCCCTGACTGAGTCTGTAATACCAACATGTTTCAAGCAGACCACCATAGTGCCTGTGCCCAAGAACACCAAGGCAACTTGCCTAAATTACTACCAATCCGTAGCACTCACGTCTGTAGACATGAAGTGCTTTGAAATGCTGGTCATGGCTCACATCAACACCATTATCCCAGAAACACTAGACCCACTCCAATTTGCATACCACCCTAAAAGATCCACAGATGATGCAATCTCTATTACACTCCACACTGCCCTTTCCCATCTGGACAAAGACAAAAGAAACACCTAAGTGAGAATGCTATTAATTGACTACAGCTCAGCGTTCAACACCATAGTGCTCTCAAAGCTCATCACTAAGCTAAGGACTCTGGAACTAAACACCACCCTCTGCAACTGGATCCTGGACTTCCTGACGGGCCGCCCCCAGGTGGTGAGGGTAGGTAACAACACATCTGCCACGCTGATCCTCAACACAGGGGGCCTCAGGGGTGCGTGCTCAGTCCCCTCCTGTACTCCCTGTTCACCCTGGACTGCATGGCCAAGCATGACTCCAACACCATCATTAAGTTTGCAGACGACACAACAGTGGTAGGTCTGATCACTGACAACGATGAGACAGCCTATAGGGAGGATGTCAAGAGACCTGGCAGTGTGGTGCAAGGATAACAACCTCTTCCTCAACGTGACACAGAAAAAGGATGACCATGCAAGCCCCCATTCTCATCAACGGGGTTGTAGTGGAGTAGGTTGAGGGCTTCAAGTTCCTTGGTGTCCACATCACCAACAAACTATCATTGTCCAAACACACAAAGACAGTCGTGAAGAGGGCACGTCAATGCCTATTCCCCCTCAGGAGACTGAAAAGATTTGACATCGGTCCTCAGATCCTCAAAAAGTTCTACAGCTGCACCATCGAGAGCATCCTGACTGGTGGCCTCACCGCCTGGTATGGCAACTGCTCAGCCTCCAACCGCAAGGCACTACAGAGGGTAGTGCGTATGGCCCAGTATATCACGTGGGGCCAAGCTTCCTGCCATCCAGTACCTCTATACCAGGCGGGGTCAGAGGAATATATTTGTATATATTTTTTTAACTGCTTTGTTGGTTCAGGGCTTGTAAGTAAGCATTTCACTGTAAGGTTGTATTCGGCGCATGTGACAAATAACATTTTTATTTGAGTCTGAGCTAACTTCTGTCGAAGAGCAACCAAAGTGACAGCTCTGTCAATTGTACAACCAAAGAGCAACCAGGTCTGATAAAGTTCTGATTATAACCAAAGGGCAACAATTGAGATAAGTCTGCCAAAGTTCTGACCAAAAAGCAACCACAGAAACAGGTAGGGTTGACAATGTTCTGACAAAACCCAAAGAGAAAAACAGCCACTAATCACTCCCCCAGATCTAGTGGACCTATGGCCCTCTCCTCTGTGGCACTCTCTCCTCTCTTTAATCTTAATTGAATCAGTCTGATAGAAAACCTTGACACTGAGAGATGTCCCTAATCTAGGAGGCTTCAGTTAGGCTAGAGAGAAAAAGTGAGAGAAACAGCCTTCACTCCTCCATTCATCTGTCTGCTGTCTCCCACCCACTGCATCCCTCGTTATTCACTGTCTGTCACAGATAACATCACTTCACAGTGACAATCAGATAGCAGTAAACGTGGAAGACCACTCAGTTCTCCCATATATGGACTGGAGGTGTTTGTTGTGCCAATAAGATTTATGTAATGGCTGTAGAGGACCAATTGAAATGCTGGTTGGCTGTGGAAGGGCCAATTGGATATCCGGCTCCGTTGGCTTATGCAGTCAAGGGCCAGTCAGAATTTACTCTGTCATATAATATGTAGCCCTTTCCTGCAGTTAATGACCAACAGCGCCCTCTTTGGCCTCATGGGTGGAATGTTATTGATACTGTATCTTTCATAATTTCATAATTCATAAAAAAATATACATATGTAAATGACGAAAATCCGGTGTTTCCATGACAAACAGTTTTGTTATTTCAGTCTTTTGTGATGTATAATAAAGTGTCAAATTGGGATGCAAACTTCTTTAAGCCATAACCATGTGTGTGAGGTGTATACTTTTGTTTTAATGTAGATTTGTTTATGACTACCAAGAATCACTCTGTTTGACCCTGATTTAGCACACTGCAGTAAAAGGTTATTAAAGGCCCAAACTGAGCATTTCTGATCAAACTCTCACTTTACACACCCCATTTCCTTATGATATCTTGAATTCATTCAAAATCCTTAATAAGCTAAAACACCTTAATAAGATTAAACGGATGTGCGCGACTCTCGCCGGCAGTAAGAAAGCCATCGCCATCTGCACCCATTCAACATCGCCTAGATATATGTTTTTATTACTTCTAAACAAAATACATTTTTGGGGTTCTCGTATGCTTACAAGGATGTTTTGATTCTTGCTTGAACAGTCGCTAAAATTATATTTGGTTGTGATCTTTGCAAAATAACTATTTTGGATGCAGCAGTTGTTAGCTAGAATGCTAACACTCATGGATATACTGTAGGCTCAAGTATAATCCAAAAGTAATGTGAAATGCACTCATAACTGACATGTACATACAGTGGGGAGAACAAGTATTTGATACACTGCCGATTTTGCAGGTTTTCCTACTTACAAAGCATGTAGAGGTCTGTAATTTTTATCATAGGTACACTTCAACTGTGAGAGGCGGAATCTAAAACAAAAATCCAGAAAATCACATTGTATGATTTTTAAGTAATTAATTTGCATTTTATTGCATGACATAAGTATTTGATCACCTACCAACCAGTAAGAATTCCGGCTCTCACAGACCTGTTAGTTTTACTTTAAGAAGCCCTCCTGTTCTCCACTCATTACCTGTATTAACTGCACCTGTTTGAACTCATTACCTGTATAAAAGACACCTGTCCACACACTCAATCAAACAGACTCCAACCTCTCCACAATGGCCAAGACCAGAAAGCTGTGTAAGGACATCAGGGATAAAATTGTAGACCTGGACAAGGCTGGGATGGGCTACAGGACAATAGGCAAGCAGCTTGGTGAGAAGGCAACAACTGTTGGCGCAATTATTAGAAAATGGAAGAAGTTCAAGATGACGGTCAATCACCCTCGGTCTGGGGCTCCATGCAAGATCTCACCTCGTGGGGCATCAATGATCATGAGGAAGGTGAGGGATCAGCCCAGAACTACACGGCAGGACCTGGTCAATGACCTGAAGAGAGCTGGGACCACAGTCTCAAAGAAAACCATTAGTAACACATTACGCCGTCATGGATTAAAATACTGCAGCGCACGCAAGGTCCCCCTGCTCAAGCCAGCGCATGTCCAGGCCCGTCTGAAGTTTGCCAATGACCATCTGGATGATCCAGAGGAGGAATGGGTGAAGGTCATGTGGTCTGATGAGACAAAAATAGAGCTTTTTGGTCTAAACTCCACTCGCCGTGTTTGGAGGAAGAAGAAGGATGAGTACAGCCCCAAGAACACCATCCCAATCGTGAAGCATGGAGGTGGAAACATCATTCTTTGGGGATGCTTTTCTGCAAAGGGGACAGGACGACTGCACCGTATTGAGGGGAGGATGGATGGGGCTATGTATCGCGAGATCTTGGCCAACAACCTCCTTCCCTCAGTAAGAGCATTGAAGATGGGTCGTGGCTGGGTCTTCCAGCATGACAACGACCCGCAACACACAGCCAGGGCAACTAAGGAGTGGCTCCGTAAGAAGCATCTCAAGGTCCCGGAGTGGCCTAGCCAGTCTCCAGACCTGAACCCAATAGAAAATCTTTGGAGGGAGCTGAAAGTCCGTATTGCCCAGCGACAGCCCCGAAACCTGAAGGATCTGGAGAAGGTCTGTATGGAGGAGTGGGCCAAAATCCCTGCTGCAGTGTGTGCAAACCTGGTCAAGAACTACAGGAAACGTATGATCTCTGTAATTGCAAACAAAGGTTTCTGTACTAAATATTAAGTTCTGCTTTTCTGATGTATCAAATACTTATGTCATGCAATAAAATGCTAATTAATTACTTAAAAATCATACAATGTGATTTTCTGGATTTTTGTTTTAGATTCCGTCTCTCACAGTTGAAGTGTACCTATGATAAAAATGACAGACCTCTACATGCTTTGTAAGTAGGAAAACCTGCAAAATCGGCAGTGTATCAAATACTTGTTCTCCCCACTGTATAGTTTTTTGTTGTTGCTGCTGTTCTATTAGAACTCCCCCTTGCTCTGCCACCAACTTGTGCCCATCGCCCTTGTGTGACAATGTTTGCAAACACAGAAAGGGGTCTATTGCATGAATGTGATTATGGACAAGGGTCAGGCTGTGACCCTAAGCCATTTGGTTACAATTAATCAATGCCTGCAAGTAGACTTTTTGTGTGAACTGTCTGATGGTTTCAGTCTAGTTTTCTAGAGTCTAATCAATCTGGCCATAGATATCTGCACATCATTAATCATTGGCTTTCTTATCAGCTGGCTGTACCTGAATGAGTATCGTATCTATGCCACTGATAAAGCTCTGCCCCCTCAGATGGTAGAATGCAGTGGAAATATACATCATCCTACGGGCCTAGGTTTTCTATTCATGTAACTAGCAGATGAATAGTGGGAAGTACGTGTGTTCCGTTGGATGATTTTTTTTATTGTCCATCAAGATTGCACATTTAGCCTGCATATGGATATGGGAAGAAGGTTCTTGGTTGTCCCTGAACTTTGATTGAGGTATTAGTCACAAACATGTTCTTACCAGACATTATGACCTGGCCTCTATTCCACCACCACTGACATTACACTAGAAATTGTACACGTTTACCTTTGAATAAATCATAACAGGGTTATATCAGTTTGTCATCAGCAGAGGTTTGTTATCATTGAATACAATGACATATTATGTCATACATTATGTCATGATTATAACAGTGGCAGGTAGCCTAGTGGTTAAGAGTATTGGGCCAGAAATCAAAAGGTTTCTGGTTCGAATGCCTGTGCATTCGAACCAGGTGAAAAATCTGTCGATGTGCCTTTGAGCAAGGCACATTGCTCCTGTAAGTCAATCTGGATAAGAGTGTCTGCTAAATGACAAAAAATTACTCAAAAGGATCAGTGGCGGATTTTCCATTAGGCAGAAGAGGCAATTGCCTCAGGTCTCACATCATCAAGGGGCCTTGTGAGCTGGGCATAATTATAATAATTGTATTTATTTATTTTTCCACTTGAGGATCCCCCATGCTCCGCTCAGAATGTAACATATCAAAAGAAAGGGATGAACTAGTGCACCATTTTTTGGGGCCCATTTTGGCTGTTGAGCACTACTTTAAAAACTACTGGCTGAAAATATACAAAACCTTCTGGAGCTTTAAGTGAAAACCTCTCATGTAAATGATAACAGAACTATGCTCTGATGGATATAATGCTCTGTGAGAATCTGGAGTTGGTGTTCATTAACAGTGTCTCTAGCCACTTGAAGTCTCCTTTCCCACTTGATTTCAGCATAGCTTATTAAACCACATGACGATTTGAATGCTATATGACAATCAATGGCGTTAAACAAAATTAAGACTTTTAAGAGATTTTGTGATGGGCGATGAAACATGCATATGCACAGTATGGCAAACATCACATGCTAGTTCTTAATGGAAAGCTAAAGTTTAATGTTAATGCTAAATGTTACTTAATATTTTTTTCCCAAATTTACGGAGTTTGTGAATTCATTATTGGGAACATGTCCTAGTCCAGCTTGGAAGTGTAATTGACCAAATAGTGAATCATCATGGAAAGTTGCAAAATTGCATACTTGGATTACTGAGACAGAGAACGTTTGGGAAGTTGGACTTCTTGACTAAGGAGTCTAGGACCAGCATGTGTTCAGTCAGAGACTTAACTGAAGACCAGCAAAATACACAGCATGGCCATATGCATAATAAAGTCTGTGCTGACACACACACAAACACACACACAAACATTTATCTAATTAGCATTGCCATTGATGATCTTCAGAACAGATGAAAACAAAGCTTGTTTTATTCTGTAAATGAAAGAAAAGCACATAACTACCTAAGCGTCCAAGGAGCCTGTTTTCCATTTATAACCTCTACATCACAGAGCTATAACATTCACCAGAGTAGGCCAATGCAGAAAACGACTCAGTGGATCAACTTCACCACAAAATAATGTACCCACTGCTTGTGAATTCATAAGCAAGCCAAACATCCACACACATAAAATCAAGAATGGCACAAAATTGAAATGGCACTCGCACATCTGAGCTATCTTTGTGGCAGGTGCATGGCAACACTTGAATAACATGAGAAAAAAGGCCTTGAGGCCGATACGTAAAGCTTAATAAAGAGCAGTGATACAAGCAAGAGCAGTGTGTGGTTTCTTCTTTTTTCTAATCACGCAAGGAGAGAGTTCATAAAAGCAATAAACTTTTGAAAATATACAGTACCAGTCAAAAGTTTGAACACCTACTCATTCAAGGGTTTTTCTTTATTTTTACAATTTTCTACATTGTAGAATGATAGTGAAGACATAAAACTATGAAGTAACACATATGGAATCATGCAGTAACCAAAAAAGTGTTTTAAATAGGCAAGTCAGTTAAAGAACAAATTCTTACTTACAATGACGGCCTACCTCGGCCAAACCCGGCCGGCTCTGGGCGTCCAGATGTGATACAGTGTGACCAGCAAAGACCCCTCCCCCCAAACCATCACACCTTCTCCTCCATGCATCACGGTGGGAACCACACATGTAGAAATGATCCATTCACCTACTCTGCGTCTCACAAAGAAATGACGGTTGGAACCAAAAATCGCACATTTGGACTAATCACACCAAAGGGCAGATTTCCACCAGTTTAATGTCCATTGCTCGTGGTTCTCAGCCCAAGCAGATCTCTTCTTCTTATTGGTGTCCTTCAGTAGTGGTTTCTTTGCAGCAATTCGACCATGAAGATGAGATTCAAGCAGTCTCCTCTGAACAGTTGATGTTGAGATGTGTCTGTTACTTGAACTCTGTGAAGCATTTATTTGGGCTGCAATCTGAGGTGCAGTTACCTGTAATGAACTTATCCTCTGCAGCAGAGGTAACTCTGGGTCTTCCTGTGGCGGTCCTCATGAGAGCCAGTTTCATCATAGCGCTTGATGGTTTCTGCAACTGCACTTGAAGAAATTTTCAAAGTTCATGAAATTTTGCATATTGACTGACCTTCATGTCTTAACCCTTGTGTACACTTAACATTCTGTATACTCCTTCTGACCCGCCTTCACTAAACCCCTAAAATAAAGCAGCTTAATTGAATTTTATACCCCAAATCTATTTTGCATGAAGAAACAACCTGTCATTCATCACAAACGTTGTGAATATCTGGGTTTTCCCTCTTCACAATGCAGAAAGACTGCATTATAATCAGTGAACACCACTCGTATTTATTACAACACACCTGTCATAATTGTTTTCTTTACTAAAGTAGAGGTTTATTATTATTATTATTATTATTGCTAAAGATACTGCATAGGTGTAAAAGTCAACATAGTGATATATTCTTGTATACTGTACAATGAGGAATTCAACTACAAAATACTAGTCTTCTCACATTTTTTTTAACCATTGCCCCCACCCACAAGGTGTATAAACAACAACAATAAATAAGAATAAAATAAGATAATAGATACAAAACAAAAATGTGACGAACTTAAATCAATCAACTCTAATTAGCACATGTAGGACAGTATGCAAGTGTGTGTGCATGGACTTTGCAGATGTATTTCTCACATGTGCAGCACATAGTAGTCCTTCTTTGGGGAGCAGAATTGGCATCTCCTCCTCTTGCCTGCCCCAGCTGCAGCCTCAGATGGATCAGGACAAGATTCAGCCCCCTTAACAGCTTTCACAAGCGCTGCAGAGGCTGCTGTGCAGGGGAGGCACTCCCTTCTTTGAATGTGTGGGGTTACAAGTGCCTTTCCCAGCTGCTCCAGGAACACCCTCCTCTTGTTCCGCTTATCAGGCAACCAGGTAGGTTTGATCTTGTTCCATCACAAAGGCATTGTATGAGGACACATCAAGGATGTTATGGAAGATGACCAGGGGCCAGCGGGCAGTCATCCTCCTGCAGCTGTAAGTTCCAATCACCTTGTCCAGGTTGTCCACGCCTCCTTTGTTGTGGTTGTAGTCCAGGATGATGGCTGGCTTCCTGTCCTCACTATCACTGATCTCAGCTGTGTTGTGCAGTGTTCCTCTTTGGGAGGTAAGAAACTAGAGTGGTGATGGGGGAGAAGGTAAACCTTGATGAGAAGGCCTCTCTCCCCCATGTTGTGAGGAGTGCAGGGGGAGCTCAGGCTTGTTCATTCTAACTGTGCCAACCATGGTGATCTTCCTCTTCAGGAGCTGCTGGCTGAGTTCATAAGAGGTGAAGAAATTGTCACACGTGACATTGTGCCCCCTCAGTCCATCTGTCACATCAAGCACAACCCACATCCCCTGGTTCTTCTCCGGGCCTCCACTGGTCGGCTTCCCTGTGTAGACTTGCATCTTCCAAGCATAGCTGGATTGTGCATCACAGGTGACCCATATCTTGATGCCATACTTTGCTGGCTTGCTAGGCATATACTGCCAAATGGTGACAAGAACCATGTTATTTTTGTGTTCTTTGACAAAAATGTCTCTCTTCAGCTTTTCTTCTTCCCCATCTTCTTCTTCAGATACCTCCTCCTCTTCTAAATCATTGTTCTCTTGTTCCTCATGGACATCTGAAAAAATCAGATCTACGACCTGTTGGGCACTGAAACGTGCTCTCATGGCTTCAGCAAAGAAATAACTGTGGGGAATGTCATCTTCAGCACCTTTATAGCCTCTGACTTGATGCCATACTTTGCTGGCTTGCTGGGCATATACTGCCGGAAAGGACAGCGACCTTTTTACAAAAGAGATTACTATCAGTAATTAGTATCAGTGTTACAGAAAACAATTACATAAATCAATGATATTACAGCAATACATAACAAAATGAACTGCGAAAATCACTTACATTACAGATTTGGAAATAAAATGTACCTCTGAATTGAACCAGTTGCTCATCCACTGTTACTTCAGGCCCAGGGTTGTAGAGGTATGGCAGACGCTCTACCCACTTCTCCTAGACCTCCCTCATGGCCGCCAGATTGTCTCTCACACCTCTTGCAGGTCTTGACTCACGGTTATCAAATCGTAGCATTCTTGAGAAAGTGTGGAAGACTTTCAGTGGCATCGCGGCACAGAAAACTGCTCTTCCGCTCTTCGCATCCCAGAGACTACATGTAGCCTCACCTCGGGACCTATACACACCCGCTAAGATTAGCAACCCTATGTAGACACGCAGGTCATTCTCCTCCATCCTTTTACAGTTTTCTCCATATTTACAGAAACCCTCCAAATGTGTCATCTCCAGGATGATTTCTTCGATGGCTGGTGTGATGAACATGTAGAATGTTGAAGCGATGTCCTGGGCATGGGCAATTTCATGTCTTGTGGGCCCTGGGGTCATCCTTATGACATTTTTCTTCTTCATCTGAAGATGATGCAACATGCTCTGGGTTGTATTCTTCCCCATCGTCTTCAGATACCTCCTCCTCTTCTAAATCATTGTTCTCTTGTTGCTCCTGGACATCTGAAAAAATCAGATCTACGACCTGTTGGGCACTGAAATGTGCACTCATGGCTTCAGCAAAGAGAGACCTGTGGGGACTGTCATTAGCAGCACCTTTATAGCCTCTGACTGCATTCCCCGTTAGTTAACAATGCTTTCAAGAAATGTTTATTTTTGTCTGAAATGTTGTTTCTTTTGTCTGTGAACTTCAGTCATGTGGGGTCATGGAGGGGAGAAGCTGCACATGCAGTAGCACACGTAATCTACATTTCTCATCGTGTGTGTGTGTGTATCTGTGTGTGTGTGTGTGTGTCTTTGTGGTTTTTGTGGTGTGTAAATGATTTCATAACTGCTGGGTCAAAAACGACCCTAAGACAATCTTTGTACCCTGGTGGTGACAGCTTTCATGGAAATATGAACAAAGGTGATGTTTCACTTTTTCTAATGCTAGGGTCACTCTAGGAAAAGTCATAACATTTCAAGTTGAAAAAGTGTAATTTAGAGAGTTTTCTCTGCTGTTAAACATAGTGGCGGGTCATTTTTGACCCTTAAGACAACACAAGGGTTAACAATGATGGACTGCCGTTTCTCTTTGCTTATTTGAGCTGTTCTTGACATAATTTGGACTTGGTCTTTTACCAAATAGGGCTATCTTCTGTATACGCCCCTACATTGTCACAACACAACTGATTGGCTCAAACACATTAAGAAGGAAAGAAATTCCACAAATAAACTTTTAACAAGGCACGCCTGTTAATTGAAATGCATTCAAGGTGACTACCTCAAGAAGCTGGTTGAGAGAATGCCAAGAGTGTGCAAAGCTGTCATCAAGTCAAAGTGTGGCTACTTTGAAGAATCTTAAATATAAAATATATTTTGATTTGTTTAAAACTTTTTTGGTTACTACATGATTCCATATGTGTTATTTCATAGTCTTGATGTGTTCACTATTATTCTACATTATAGAAAATAGTAAAAAATAAATTTTAAAAACCCTTGAATGAGTAGGTGTGTCCAAACTTTTGACTGGTACTGTATATCAACTAAGATATAAGTGAGAGTAGCTAGCTACATGATGAACTAAAATACCATATTTGTCATAACTATATTGAGGAGAGAGACTTCTGTGCCAGACAACTTTCTTTAACTTTCAATCAATCAAATCCAGTTGTGCCTCTCTAAAGTGTCCAATATGATATGATTGGACACTTAAGAGACACAACTGGATTTGATTGATTGAAAGCAAATTATTTTATCACCCTGGTCTTAATAGAGATATTGAAAAATAAGTGCGTCCCAAATGGCACCCTCTTCTCTACACAGTGCACTACATTTGACTAGGGCCCACCCTATGGGTCTTAGTCAAAAGTAGTGCACTATAAAGGGAATTGGGTGCCATTTTGGATGCAATCTGTTATGGAAATTTGATCAGAAATGATCTCTATAGAGCTGTGGGGATGAGAAGCTGTGGAAGTCTATGTTCGATGGGGAGCGGGGGATCCAGTGGGTCTGAGGCGCAGTCCCAAACTCCAGGTTGTTAAGGCTCCCCTGATTCCGGTAGCGAGAGAGGAGCAGTGCGGGCAGGTTGGTGTATCACTTCCCACCTGAGAGGAGGAGGAATAACAAGGCATGTTTCTTCAGTATTGGCATGCCAGAGTGCTAACTTTACAGGAGACAACACATGCAACCAATTACAACAGCTCTACTCAAACTATACCAAACTACACCATCAGTGGATGAGACGGCTCAAACAACACTACCTACTGTATCTTCTACACCAGGGGTATTCAACTCTAACCCTACGAGGTCCGGACTCTGCTGGTTTTCTGTTCTACCTGATAATTAATTGCATCCACCTGGTGTGCCAGGACTAAATCAGTCCCTGATTAGAGGGGAACAATGAAAAAAAGCAGTGAGTTGAGTGAGTTGAGTTTGAGAGTTCTACATGATCAAAAAACTTATTGACTAACTGTTGTGGTGAATATGCATGTGGTGTTCCCTTTATCTCTAAAAGGAAACCACAGGAAGGCCATACAGTGGCAACACTCACATGACTGGGAGCCTGGTTTGTTGAACGCATCAGCGCTGCCACTCCAGTAGAGGACTGCATGCTTCCCATGATAGTCCATGATGTTAGTTCTGGCATCTGATCAAATGGGGATGAAGATCATTACATATTGATCAACTTAGACATACATGATACTGTGCAGGATGCAACATTTTGATCAAATCTATCTGATTTATAAAGTCAGGAGATCATTTTATATGATCCCATCGGAATTCATTTATTTAGATATAAATCCATTCATAACCTGCAAAATAACAATGGTTATTGCTTTCCAAACACAACCATGTTCCAACATCCAACACAAGTCACGATAGTGTATTCCTTAAAAATCACACACACACACACACACACACACACACACACACACACACACACACACACACACACACACACACACACACACACACACACACACACACACACACACACACACACACACACACACACACACACACACACACACACACACACACACACACACACACACACACACACACACACACACACACACAGTAGGTACTAGGCTAGAGGTAGTTCAGTTGGCTAATACTGTAGGCCAGCAGCACAAAGTTTTTTGAGTCAAGTGTCTCAAAGTGTCAGAGAGAGAACGCTACTCAAGGACACATGAGCGACTCGCTCCTCAGCTCCTGTATCTGACGTTTTTAAAGAAGTACCAATGGAGGGGTCATTAAATCTAATATCCAAAGTGTGAGAGGCGGAAGGTGGAGTGGTCTCTGGCTATTGCCCCCGTTTTTTCCCACAATGCTCATCACTGTGGCCACGTTACACTCTTGCGGACAGGCTCTCTCAACTGGGTAGGGGGCCTCCTCCTCCACCACCACCAATACCTGAGAGGCTCATTAAGAAACAGCTTGTTGGCTAGCAGGAAGCTGGGCAGAAAAATCCCTTTCCACTCCTCTTCTTCTCATCTCCTCTTTTCCTCCTCCATTCCCCTCCACAATGGAGAGGCTCAGTGAGAGTGAGGGAGAGAGGCCCCAGGGACCCCGGAGAGAGGCGGCAGGTAATTATCTGAGATAACATGCAGTGGAGGAGAGGGAATTGTGCTTTTGAGAGGAGGGCAGGCAAAGAGAGAGAGGGGGAGAGAGAGAGAGAGGGGGGGGGGGGGAGAGGGAGAGCAACTGAGAGAAAGGTCAACAGCTACTATTCTTTCTGAAGGCGAGTCAACAGCCTGTTATGCCTCTTCAGAATGAATGACACCGGATCCACTGTTTCTAAAATGTCTCATTCTGTATTCAGGCTCTCTCTCTCGCTCTCTGCAGACGGACGGTAACCATCTGCCAGCCCTGCCAGTCCAATCAGAATGAATAGGAGTGTGCTGCTGTCAGCTTTGATTGCCATTTTGGGGCTGCCTGATGCAAAGCAGCATTTAACTCTCTCATGACCAGAGCAGACCAGGGGGCGTATGTATCCAGCGTCTCAGTGTAGGAGTGCTGATCTAGTATCAAGTCGCCCCTGTCCATGTAATCTCATTCATTGTGATCTAAAATGCAAGACCATGGCCGGCCCTAGCCACTAAGCGACATAAGCGACATTAAGCGACATAAGTGACATTAGGAACTCAGTCACTGTCTCAACTTGGTATTTGGTATTTTATTAGAATAGTAGAATACACAAGTGCCATTTTAAAATTAGGTTGTGCATCAGCAGTTTGTCTCTTGATATGGGCTCCTGAGTGGAGCAGCGGTCTAAGGCACTGCACCTCAGTTGCAAGAGGCGTCACTATAGTACCTGGTTTGAATCCAGGCTGTATCACATCCGGTCGTGATTGGGAGTCCCAATAGGGCGGCGCACAATTGGCCCAGTGTGGTTCGGGGTTGGCCGGAGTAGGTCGTCATTGTAAATAAGAATTTGTTCTTAACTGACTTGCCTAGTTAAATTAAGGTTAAATAAAAAAAATATGTCAGTCACTGAATTAGCCACTCAATTAGCCCATGTCAGCCCCCCTAAACTTGTTTGGTAAGTTAGTGTAGCCAGCTATCTAAACTTGTTTGGTAAGTTAGTGTAGCCAGCTATCTGAACATGTTTGGTAAGTTAGTGTAGCCAGCTATCTGAACATGTTTGGTAAGTTAGTGTAGCCAGCTATCTGAACTTGTTTGGTAAGTTAGTGTAGCCAGCTATCTGAACTTGTTTGGTAAGTTAGTGTAGCCAGCTATCTGAACATGTTTGGTAAGTTAGTGTAGCCAGCTATCTAAACTTGTTTGGTAAGTTAGTGTAGCCAGCTATCTGAACATGTTTGGTAAGTTAGTGTAGCCAGCTATCTAAACTTGTTTGGTAAGTTAGTGTAGCCAGCTATCTGAACATGTTTGGTAAGTTAGTGTAGCCAGCTATCTGAACATGTTTGGTAAGTTAGTGTAGCCAGCTATCTGAACTTGTTTGGTAAGTTAGTGTAGCCAGCTATCTGAACATGTTTGGTAAGTTAGTGTAGCCAGCTATCTGAACATGTTTGGTAAGTTAGTGTAGCCAGCTATCTGAACATGTTTGGTAAGTTAGTGTAGCCAGCTATCTAAACTTGTTTGGTAAGTTAGTGTAGCCAGCTATCTGAACATGTTTGGTAAGTTAGTGTAGCCAGCTATCTGAACTTGTTTGGTAAGTTAGTGTAGCCAGCTATCTAAACTTGTTTGGTAAGTTAGTGTAGCCAGCTATCTGAACTTGTTTGGTAAGTTAGTGTAGCCAGCTATCTGAACTTGTTTGGTAAGTTAGTGTAGCCAGCTATCTGAACTTGTTTGGTAAGTTAGTGTAGCCAGCTATCTGAACTTGTTTGGTAAGTTAGTGTAGCCAGCTATCTAAACTTGTTTGGTAAGTTAGTGTAGCCAGCTATCTAAACATGTTTGGTAAGTTAGTGTAGCCAGCTATCTAAACTTGTTTGGTAAGTTAGTGTAGCCAGCTATCTAAACTTGTTTGGTAAGTTAGTGTAGCCAGCTATCTGAACATGTTTGGTAAGTTAGTGTAGCCAGCTATCTGAACTTGTTTGGTAAGTTAGTGTAGCCAGCTATCTAAACTTGTTTGGTAAGTTAGTGTAGCCAGCTATCTGAACTTGTTTGGTAAGTTAGTGTAGCCAGCTATCTGAACTTGTTTGGTAAGTTAGTGTAGCCAGCTATCTGAACTTGTTTGGTAAGTTAGTGTAGCCAGCTATCTGAACTTGTTTGGTAAGTTAGTGTAGCCAGCTATCTAAACTTGTTTGGTAAGTTAGTGTAGCCAGCTATCTAAACATGTTTGGTAAGTTAGTGTAGCCAGCTATCTAAACTTGTTTGGTAAGTTAGTGTAGCCAGCTATCTAAACTTGTAGTAAACATGGTTGAATTACCGACCGGGCACGTTCCAAGGGGTCCCCATTGATTTTGTTAGTCACTCTCACCCCCCATGGCAAAATTAGTATAATTGCATGAAATTAGTTATAAAATTGCGAAATCTTCTCTCCATTATCCTATTAACATCCCACTGGGCACAGACGTCAATTCAACGTCTATTCCACGTCGGTTCAAAGTATTTGAATTGAAATGATGTGGAAACAAAAGGCCCTGGGATCCTAAATCAACACTCCTACTCTGAGATACTTGATACACCTGGTCCCAGGGCACTGTGGGTAAAAGCAGGCCAAGGGTAAAGCATCTGAAAATGTTTGTCTGTACACTGTAGCGTCAGAAAGTCCTTATCTAATAGAGATATTGTATAACACTCCTGTACATAAACATGAGCATTACAAAGATCATATTGTCTGTGTAATCAATGCAAATTGCTGTTATTGGTTGATTTGACTGTGAATATGATATCTTAACAATAGTTGTTTAACAAACTGTAGCTATATTCAGTAAGGGTAGCTACTTATTTTTCCACAAATGTACATGTCGATGTAAACCAAGCAATTACAGGGCAGTTTAAATGAGGTAGTGGGTCCATAGAGCTTGTTTTCTCTCTCACACAGAGATGGTAATGGTTAGGATGTGTAACTGACTCTGTTCATTACTGACAGCTCCTCCTAATGACACTCCGTTACAGCTCTGGTTAACCCAGTTAGACAACTACTGCTGCGTGTGTCTGTCTGCTGAGACTCACATCTCTACCTCTCTCTATGTGTGGTTGGGACTGGGGAGAGGTTCGGTTTTAGGTTGAAACAAACAAACAAAGTTGGACTAACTGTTCCTTCACTTATTGTTTTAATCAAATGATCCTTTGTGATGGTTATGCATTATCTTTGCTTACCTTTTTTATCTTTTTTTTTATTTTTTACATAAAGCCTTGTGCTCAATGTAGGAGTGTTTAGTCTTGTCCAACATGATTGGGATGGGGACAGCGTTTTAGGGGCCGATGTTAGAATGTCATTAATTCAAACAGTTGTCCCAGGAGACTATGGTTTACTTCTTTGGTCCCTTCGAAAACAGAGACAAGAGAAAGAACACCAATCTGCATAGAGGAAGTAGGGTTCAGACAAATTGGTTGCATTGTGGCAACACACCCTTACATTTAGCTAAGCTGTCACACAGTAACAGGAGCACTTGACTGACAGGCCAAATGCCCACCCCACCCTTCCCCCTCCCTCCCCTCACCCTCCCACACCCTTCCTCCCCTTGCTCTCATTGACTCTGAAAGACACAGAAAGGGATTCATAGAGGGGGTCCTTGGCAGTGAGAGTGCAGTCTCCTCATTCTCTTCATCGGCCATATGGAAACATGCTTTTGTGTACAGGGAGAGTGTCTGAAGACAGTGACCCTGGGGAGGGGGGGGGGGGGGGGGATGAATGGTACAGGCTGACTCCTAGCATATGGCTGTCTATACTGGCAGGAGGGCTCCAGAACCAAGGCCTCTGACCTGGCACACCACCACAGGGATCCTGCAGATTTGGTATGTGTCCCAAATGGCACCATTTTCCCTATATAATGCACCGCTTTTGACCAGGGCCCATAGTGCTCTGATTAAAAGTAGTGCCCTATATAGGGAATAGGGTGCCGTTTGGGATGCACACTTAATCATGAATTGCTCCATTGGGTTTCATAGCTTGGTTAGACTCATTAGATGCACTGATCCGCTTCTCCTCATGCAGAGTGGGCGTGCCGGACCACAATGGTCTTTTGTGAGTGGGTTGGCAACATCACTCCTTATCATCTGATGGAGGAGCTTGGTGCTCTGTCTCAGCTCTGACCAAGGTCATTTGGTTTGTGATATTGTTTAGATTGGCTTTCAGACGGACCCTGAATGCATGCATGATCTGCATCCAGGTCTTCTTTCTCTCTGAGTCTGAACCCATATGCCATATCCTGTGTGCAATACCAATTTTAGACTCCTTACAGCTGTTATAAGGCAACATATGAGCGAGAACATTAGTTGTAGGCTAACCGTTATAGGATTGTATTTCTGACCCGTGTTTATGGCCTGATATGGTAAAGGTCTCAGATGCGTGTGTTACATTATGATGATAAAGAAAAATGGAATAAGCTAGGCAGATTGGTGTAATTACTAACTATAGGTGTTGATCAGGAGATGGATGATGTGGTAGCGTCCATGTATAGAGGCCAGATGAAGTGTTGTGTAGCCCTGCCAAACATAACACAACCATCAGTATTACAGACCTACCAAACAGACCTAAACACCAGCAGGTATGTTAGTCCTACCAAACAGACCTAAACACCAGCAGGTATGTTAGTCCTACCAAACAGACCTAAACACCAGCAGGTATGTTAGTCCTACCAAACAGACCTAAACACCAGCAGGTATGTTAGTCCTACCAAACAGACCTAAACACCAGCAGGTATGTTAGTCCTACCAAACAGACCTAAACACCAGCAGGTATGTTAGTCCTACCAAACAGACCTAAACACCAGCAGGTATGTTAGTCCTACCAAACAGACCTAAACACCAGCAGGTATGTTAGTCCTACCAAACAGACCTAAACACCAGCAGGTATGTTAGTCCTACCAAACAGACACAAACACCAGCAGGTATTAGCTAAGATTAGTCCTACCAAATACACACAAACACCAGCAGGTATGTTAGTCCTACCAAACAGACCTAAACACCAGCAGGTATGTTAGTCCTAACAAACAGACAAACACCAGCTGGTATGTTAGTCCTATCAAACTGACACATATAAGTCACACTGTGTTATGATCAAATCAAGCTCCTCAAAAGGTATTTACAGTTGAAGTCAGAAGTTTACATACACTTAGGTTGGAGTCATTAAAACTCGTTTTACAACCACCCCACACAATTCTTGTTAACCAACTATAGTTTTGGCAAGTCGGTTAGGACATCTGCTTTGTGCATGACACAAGTCATTTTTCCAACAATTGTTTACAGACAGATTATTTCACTTAAAATTCACTGTATCACAATTCCAGGGGGTCAGAAGTTTACATACACTAAGTTGACTGGGCCTTTAAACAGCTTGGAAAATTCCAGAAAATTATGTCATGGCTTTAGAAGCATCTGATAGGCTAATTGGCATAATTTGAGTCAATTGGAGGTGTACCTGTGGATGTATTTCAAGGCCTACCTTCAAACTCAGTGTCTCTTTGCTTGACATCATGGGAAAATCAAAAGAAATCAGCCAAGACCTCAGAAAAGAAATTGTAGACCTCCACAAGTCTGGTTCATGCTTGGGTGCAATTTCCAAACGCCTGAAGGTACCACGTTCATCTGTACAAGCAATAGTACGCAAGTATAAACACCATGGGACCACGCAGCCGTCATACCGCTCAGGAGGGAGATGCGTTCTGTTTCCTAGAGATGAACGAACTTTGGTGCGAAAAGTGCAAATCAATCCCAGAACAACAACAAAGGACCTTGTGAAGATGCTGGAGGAAACAGGTACAAAAGTATCTATAGCCACATTAAAACGAGTCCTATATTGACATAACCTGAAATGCCGCTCAGCAAGGAAGAAGCCACTGCTCCAAAACTGCCATAAAAAGCCAGACTACGGTTTGCGACTGCACATGGGGACAAAGATCCTACTTTTTGGAGAAATGTCCTCTGGTTTGATGAAACAAAAATAGAACTGTTTGGCCATAATGACCATTGTTATGTTTGGAGGAATGGGCCAAAATTCACCCAACTTATTGTGGGAAGCTTGTGGAAGGCTACCCGACACATTTGACCTAAGTTAAACAATTTAAAGGCAATGCTACCAAATACTAATTGAGTGTATGTAAACTTCTGACCCACTGGGAATGTGATGAAAGAAATAAAAGCTGAAATCTCTACTATTATTCTGACATTTCACATTCTTAAAATAAAGTGTGATCCTAACTGACCTAAGACAGGGAATTTTTACTAGGATTACATATAAGGAATTGTGAAACTGAGTTTAACTGTATTTGGCTAAGGCGTTAACTTCCGACTTCAACTGTACTCCCATTAAATCACAGCGATATGGGTGTCTGAGTGCATGACACTAGTCCAGACATTCTGGTTATACCAAAGACCTGGCTGAATTATTTGATTATGGATAAGGACTACAACATCAGATGTGACACACAAAAAAGGGGGAGGGGGTGCTATTTATGTCAAATCTACTCATGGCATTATCATCTCTTAGCATCTTTGTCCTCAATGTGTGAGCTGTCTGTAAAAGTGGCCATAAGACAAGCAATTCATATATGTATTGCTGCAGTCTACTGCCCCACAGCCACTTTGGCAGAGGCTGTTGGTATTATTTCTGATTATTTAATAAAACCCTTTCTGGTATCTGAACTAGTTGTGTTAGGAGATCTAAATCTTGATTGGCTTACACATGCCTCATATTAGTTTAAAAATATCTGTCTTTAGTTCAACTTGACTCAGCTGATAATGAAACCCACTTGGATTAATGTAAAAAACCTAGCAAACTCCTCATTGATTGACCTTATCCTGACTAACCATCCCTTTAAGTATTTGGCTAGTAGTGTTTTTGCAAATGATATCAGCGACCAATGATTTATTGCTTGAATTAGAGATACCAAATTGAAAAACTTTGACCCTCATATAATTGTGAAGATACCTTTTTGTTATTATTGCCCCGGGCGTTCCTTCATAATCACCATTATTCAGTGCTTTTTCTAGTAGCTCCATGCCAGACCCTGTTTGGCACTTTCATTTTTCACATCCATTTTTACTTTCTGGCTGATGAACATGCCCCTTTCAAGCAACTCAGAGTAAAAAAATCGAACTAATCCATGGTACTCTCCTGTACTCTCAGACCTCCTCTTGATAAGAAATCAAGCCTGGGCCAAGACTAGACAAACTGGTTCATTAGCTGATTGGCGACTATTTAGGCAATTGAGAAATAGGTGTACTGCCTTGGTTAAACAGGCCAAATCAAACTACTTCCTTAGCACTATGGCAGACTATGTTAGTGATTCCTCTAAACTTTGGAAAACTATTAATTCACTGAAGCAGGGTAATTCCTCTACTTCCCTGCCTGAGCAAGTAGTTTTAGACTCCTGCATTGTTATTGAAAAAGTTCAGATTTGTGATGCTTTTAATCTGCATTTTATTTTAGCTGGTTTCTTGTTTAAAATAAATGGTGGTCAAGCTGGTATTGGCCAGTCAGTTGACTGTTCTTCTTACATACAGCCTCCAGTTGCCTTGATGGATGATCAGTCAACCTCACGTGACTTGGGAAATGGTAGTCAGGGTTTTTCTTTTTGGCAACTCATAGAAACAGAAGTTCTTGCCTTATGAGCTATTGACACCAAGAAGTCATTAGGGGCTAACAATTTGGACCTGTCTTTGCAGCACCCTGCATTGCTGGCTCAGTAAAACACATTTTTATTTAACTTCGGTATCAGGAAATATTCTAAAAGTGTGGAATGAACTTTTGTGGTGCCACTCCATAAGGGCGGGGATAGTAGTGATCTCGAATAATTAATTACCAATTTAATTATAATTACCCATTTCCAGGATCGATAAATCCTCAAATCTTTGGTCAACACACAGCTACGTTATTATCTAACTGGAAATGGTATTCTTAATGTTAAGCAATCCAGATTCAGACCTAAACATAGCACCACTACGGCTACAATGCTTGTGTAAATTATATTGAAATGCCTTAGATCAGTGGTTCCAAAACTTTTTATAGTCCCCTTCAAACATTCAACCTCCAGCTGCGTACCCCCTCTAGCACCAGAGCGCACTATCAAATTTAGTTTTTGTCATCATTGTAAGCCTGACACACACACAACTATACGATACATTTATTAAACATAAGAATGAGTGTGAGTTTTTGTCACAACCCAGCTCGTGAGAAGTGACAAAGAGCTCTTATAGGACCATGGCACAAATAATAATAAATAATTTTGCTCTTTATTTTGCCATCTTACATATAAAACCTTATTTATTCATCGAAAATTGTGAATAACTCACCACAGGTTAATGAGAAGGGTATGCTTGAAAGGATGCACATAACTCTGCAATGTTGGGTTGTACTGGAGAGAGTCTCAGTCTTAAATCATTTCCCAGACACAGTCTGTGCCTGTATTTTGTTTTCATGCTAGTGAGGGCCGAGAATCCACTGTCACATAGGTACGTGGTTGCAAAGGGCATCAGCGTCTTAACCGCGCGATTTGCCAAGGCAGGATACTCTGAGCGCAGCCCAATCCAGAAATCTGGCAGCGGCTTCTGATTAAATTCAATTTTCACAAAACAGCTTGTTGCAATTTAGATGAGTCTCTCTTGTTCAGATATCGGTAAGTGGACTGGAAGCAGGGCATGAAAGGGTTAACAAATCCAGTTGTTTTGGGAAAGTACCTGCGTAATTGTGCACCCACTCACTCAGGTGCTTCTCTATATCACATTTGATATTGTCCGTAAGCTTGAGTTCATTTGCACACAAAAAAATCATACAATGTTTTAAAGACCTGTGTTATGGATACAGGTATCCTGTGTGTGTGTGTATCCTGTGTGTGTATTTCTTTTCTCCCCTTCTCCCCTCACAGGTGGCAATAATCATTCCCCAATCAGTCACCAATCAGTCATCAATCAGAAGACACACCTCCTCCTGTTTCTATTATCCAATCACAACCCCTTTCCCTTGGTTTAAAAAACATTCAGTTGTTTTCTCTGGAGCTCAATCTCTCTGTAGATCTCTTTTTTGTGCAACTACATGTCACTTTGTCCGTTACCCTGTGAGTATTGTTTTTGTTATGGTGTTTGACTGTTTGTTTGATGGTGGGGAAAAGGGGGTACCAAGACAAGTCGCCCATGGGCATACACTACCCGTAAGAATACTTTGTCTAAGAACACTAGTTAGAACTGGGCGGACCACCCACTGTATTTTTGGTTGGTTAGTTAGTTAGTTAGCTGTTGTTGAAGTAGGCTAGTCTAGCTTAGGGGTGTTTTTGGATATTTGTTTCTTTCCTTGGGTCCAGCTCAGATCCTTTTCCTGCCCCCCCCCCCCCCCCCCCCCATCCTTGTTAATGCAGAGGCCTCCAACTTCATCAATTTTGACCCGCACATTGAATACAGTTGCGGAGAGTCCCTGTAATCCTATATTCAGATCATTCAGGCGAGATAAAACATCACCCAGATAGGCCAGTCATGTGAAAAACGTGCAACCAAGATGGCGTAGCAGTAGGACGTCTGTATTTGTCTTTGTCTTATCCCGTGTAAATAGCCAGTCTTTTTCGTGTATATCTTAATCTCACGTTTTATCTATGATCTAAATATACTTTCCTGCAACCCGCCTCATACAATGTGGTACGGATGTGTTCTTTTTGTTCCTTATAACTGGAACTTCCATCAGGAGCTAGCCAGATAACTAGCTACTAGTCTTTGTTAGCCACTGCTAGTGGTCTTCACCTTTTTCTCGGTCACCAGCCAGCCTTAGCTCGGACAACACCTGCCAGTCTGCACAGCGCGATATCAACTCAGAGCATATCGGACTGCTTCTCTCTACCATATCACTGGATTCCTGCCGCTCTGGATCATTACACCTGATCATGGCAGCTAGCTAGCTGAAAACGAGTGGCTACTGTTAGCTAATGCCTCTGTCCCGAATCAAGCACCAGCTAGTCTCGAGCTAGGTCCATATACCAGCTAATTCTAGGGCTACAATACCTCCTTTGCCAACTGGCCTGGACCCTTTACTGTCGACACGGAGCCCCGCCGATCCATCACGACTGGACTGCCGACGTGATCGCCCGATGTGTTCTCAACAGGCTATTCTGTTACGATGTCGCCGAAGAACCGTACACAAGCCCCGGCCCACTAGCTTTTCTGAAACCTGTGTCCCCTGCTCGCCTAGCGAATGGCACCCTGACTCACCTATTGCTGCTCTTTAGACCATATGATCACTTGGCTACACAGCTGAGGCCCCCTGGACTGTTTCAATAACACGGTACCTCATTTTATTTACCTGTGGGCCCCAGCCTTGAACTCGGGTCCTGTATGTACCTAACTGACCCGCTCTACCCATTCATCGCCATATACCCGTTGTCTTAGCTCTCCTGATCAACACCTGTGATTGCTTGATGCCTCTCTCTAATATCAATATGCCTCTACTGCTGTCTTGGCTAGTTCTTATTGTTATATTTCACTGTAGAGCCATCAGTCATGCTCAAAATGCCTTAGATAGCTCTTTTGTCCGACCCCACACACATGCAGAGACTTCACCTGGCTTAACTGGTGCCTCCAGAGACAACACCTCTCATCGTCACTCAACGCCTAGGTTTACCTCCACTGTACTCACATCCTACCAAACCATTGTCTGTACATTATGCCCTGAATCTATTCTACCACACCCAGAAATCTTCTCATTTTCATTTTTCTGTCCCCAACGCACTAGACGACCAGTTCTTATAGCCTTTAGCCATACCCTTGTCCTACTCATCCTCTGTTCCTCTGGTGATGTAGAGGTTAACCCAGGCCCTGTAGCCCCCAGTTCCACTCCTATTCCCCAGACGCTATCATTTGTTGACTTCTGTAACATGCATGTTAACATCAGAAGCCTCCTTCCTAAGTTTGTTTTATTCACTGCTTTAGCACACTTAGCCAACCCTGATGTCCTAGTCGTGTCTGAATCCTGGCTTAGGAAGGCCACCCAAAATCTGAAATTTCCATCCCCAACTACATTTTCTGCCAAAGGGGGTGGAGTTGCAATCTACTGCAGAGATCTGTCATGCTATCCAGGTCTGTGTCCAAACAGTTCGAGCTTCTACTTTTAAAAAGACATCTTTCCAGAAATAAGTCTCTCACTGTTGCCGCTTGTTATAGACACCCTTCAGCCCCCAGATGTGCTCTGGACACCTTATGTGAATTAATTGTCCCCCCCCATTTATCTTCAGAGTTTGTACAGTTAGTTGACCTAAACTGGGATATGCTTAACACCCTGGCCGTCCTACAATCTAAGCTAGATACCCTAATCTCACGCCAATTATCAAGGAACCTACCAGGTACAACCCTAAATCCGTGAACAGGGGCACCCTCATAGATATCATCCTGGCCAACCTGCCCTCTAAATGCACCTCTGCTGTCTTCAACCAGGATCTCAGTGCTCATTGCCTACCTACGTAATTGGTCCCCCGGTCAAATGACCACCCCTCATCACTGTCAAACGCTCCCTAAAACACTTCAGCGAGCAGGCCTTTCTAATCGACTTGGCCCGGGTATCCTGGAAGGATATTGACATCACCCCGTCAGTAGAAGATGCCTAGTTATTATTTAGAAGTTCTTTCCTCACCATGTTCAATAAGCATGCCCCATTCAAAACAAACTAAGAACAGATATAGCCCTTGGTTCACTCCAGACTTGACTGCCCTTGACCAGCACAAAAACATCCTGTGGTGTACTGCATTAGCATCAAATAGCCCCCGCGATATTAAACTTTTCAGGGAAGTCAGGAACCGATATACACAGGCAGTTAGGAAAGCAAAGGCTAGCTTTTTCAAACAGAAATCTGCATCCTGTAACACAAACTCCAAAATTTTCTGGGACACTAAAGTCCATGGAGAATAAGAGCACCTCACAACTACACTGTCACCACCGATAAATCTACGATAATTTATAATTTCAATAAGCATTTTTCTACGGCTGGCAATGCTTTCCACCTGGCTACCCCTACCCCGGTCAACAGCTCTGCACCCCCCACAGCAACTTGCCCATGCCTCCCCATTTCTCCTTCACCCAAATCCTGTTCAACCTCTCAATCGTATCGTCTGAGATCCCCCAAAGATTGGAAAGCTGCCACGATCATCTCCCTCTTCAAAGGGGGAGACACTCTAGACCCAAACAGTCCTATATCTATCATACCCTGCCTTTCTAAAGTCTTCGAAAGCCAAGTTATAAACAGATTACCGACCATTTCGAAACCCACCGTACCTTCTCCGCCGTGGAATCTGGTTTGCGAGCTGGTCATGGGTGCACCTCAGCCATGCTCAAGGTCCTAAACGATATCATAACCGCCATTGACAAAAGACAATACTGTGCAGCCGTCTTCATCGACCTGGCCAAGGCTTTCGACTCTGTCAATCACCGCATTCTTATTGGCAGACTCAACAGCCTTGGTTTCTCAAATACTACCTCGCCTGGTTCACCAACTACTTCTCTGATAGAGTTCAGTGTGTCAAATCGAAGGGCCTGTTGTCCAGACCTCTGGCAGTCTATGGGGATGCCACAGGGATTCATTCTCGGGCTGACTTTTCTCTGTATACATCAATGATGTCGCTCTTGCTGCTGGAGATTATCTGATCCACCTCTATGCAGACGACACCATTCTGTATACTTCTGGCCCTTTGGACACTGTGCTAACAAACCTCCAGATGAGCTTCAATGCCATACAACACTCCTTCCATGGCCTCCAACTGCTCTTAAATGCAAGTAAAACTAAATGAATGCTCTTCAACTGATCGCTGCCCGCACCCACCTGGCTGTCTAGCATCACTACTCTGGGCGGTTCTGACTTAGAATATGTGGACAACTTCAAATACCTAGGTGTCTGGTTAGACTGTAAACTCTCCTTCCAGACTCACATTAAGCATCTCCAATCCAAAATTAAATCTAGAACTGGCTTCCTATTTCGCAACAAACCATTCTTCAATCATGCTGCCAAACATACCCTCGTAAAACTGACAATCCTACCGATCCTCCAACACTACTCAGCAAATTGGATGTAGTCTATCACAGTGCCATCTGTTTTGTCTCCAAAGCCCCATATACTACCCACCACTGCAACCTGTAAGCCCTCGATGGCTGGCCCTCGCTTCATATTCATCGCCAAACCCACTGGCTCCAGGTCATCTAAGTTTGTGCTAGGTAAAGCCCTGCCTTATCTCAGCTCACTGGTCACCATAGCAGCACGCGCTCCAGCAGGTATATTTCACTGGTCATTCCCAAAGCCAACTCTACCTTTGGCTGCCTTTCCTTCCAGTTCTCTGCTGCCAATGACTGGAATGAATTGCAAAAATCACTGAAGCTGGAGTCTCACTAACTTTAAGCATCAGCTGTCAGAGCAGCTTACCGATCACTGCACCTGTACACAGCCCATCCAACTACCTCATCCTCATATTGTTTTTTTTCTCCTTTGCACCCCAGTATCTCTACTTGCACATTCATCTTCTGCACATCTATCACTCCAGTGTCGAATTGCTAAATTGTAATTCTCCACTATGGCCTATTTATTGCCTTACCTCCATCTTACTACATTTGCACACAGTATATATATTTTTCTATTGTGTTATTGACTGTACGTTTGTTTATCCCCATGTGTAACTGTTTGTCACACTGCTTTGCTTTATCTTGGTCAGATCGCAGTTGTAAATGAGAACCTGTTCTCAGCTGGCCTACCTGGTGAAATAATCAAATAAATAACTTGTCATTATGCAAGCGGTCAGAGAAGTGAAAATTATGGTCAGTAAAGAGATTCCGTGGCAACATCACATGCAATAATTTTTTTACTTCACACAAGCTGGGACAGGAGTTCCTCAAGAGGAAGCTGACAATGGCAGGAACAGTACAAAAACACAAGCCAGAGCTCCCACCTCAGCTGTTGAATATTTTTATTTAACCAGGCAAGTCAGTTAAAACCTCTACCGCTTCTCTCTCCCGGATCCGGGATCCTCCTCATCAAAAAAGCTGACTAGCATAGCCTAGCCTAGCGCCACAGGGATATCATATAATATAATTTCATGAAATCACAAGTCCAATACAGCAAATGAAAGAAACATCTTGTGAATCCAGCCATTTCCGATTTTTAAAATGTTTTACAGCGAAAACACTATATTTATATTAGCTCACCACAATAGCCAAACACACAACGCCATGTTTTCACCGCCAACATAGCTTTCACAAAACGCACAAATAGAGAGAAAATTAATCACTAACCTTGAACAACTTCATCAGATGACAGTCATGTTTTAGAACATCATAAACATCATGTTATACAATACATTTATGTTTTGTTCGAAAATGTGAGGTACAAATCGTGGTTTTACATTGTGAATACGTAGCCATGATGCACCAAATTGTCCGGAGAAACTGGCTTATATTTATGGATCTGTATGCACTTCATACGCCTTCCACTAGCCTTACTCTAAAATGGATTAAATAAAACAAATCCTCATCAATCTACACACAATACCCCATAATGACAAAGAAAAACATTTTTAGAAATGTGTACAAATTTATTGCAAATAAACAGAAATACCTTATTTAACTAAGTGTTCAGACCCTTGCTATGAGACTCGCAATTGAGCTCAGGTGCATCCTGTTTCCATTGATCATCCTTGATGTTTCTACAACTTGATTGGAGTCCACCTGTGGTAAATTAAATTGATTGTACATGATTTGGAAAGGCACACACCTGTCTATTTAAGGTCCCACAGTTGACAGAGCATGTCAGAGAAAAATCCAAGCCATGAGGTTGAAGGAATTGTCCTTAAAGGGCCGAGACAGGTTTGTGTCAAGGCGCAGATTTGAGGAACATCTCTGGAGAGACCTGAAAATAGCTGTGCAGCATCGCTCTCCATCCAACCATTACAGAGCTTGAGAAGATCCGCAGAAAAGAATGGGAGAAACTCCCCAAATACAGGTGTGCCAAGCTTATAGCCTCATACCCATGAAGACTCAAGGCTGTAATCACTGTCAAAGGTGTGTCGAGAAAGTACTAACTAAAGGGCCTGAATACATACAGTATGTAAATGTCAGATTTCATTTTTTATATATATATATATATATAAATGTATGTTGTATATATGTTTGATGTAATGTCTTTATGCAGAGCTCACCTGAAAAAGAGACCCTAGTCTTAGTGTTACTTCCCTGTCAAAATAAAGGTTTAATCAGTGGGGGTATTGCTGAATAAAGTATAAGGAGGATATTGGAGTGCTTTCTGATCTTCATTGTGGATTGGGTACCTTAGCGTAATTTATTTGTTACCAGCTATTATAATCTGAAGGTCTTGCAGTCTGTATCTGCATCAGTCAATGTGTCTATCTGTACATTCTGATATCATCACTAACCGGATGACATTTCATGCTTTGACATGTGAGGAATCTCTATTTATTCTGTCTGTCTGATTAGCAGAACCTGCTGTGGGCTACTACGCTTGTCATTTGTACACATTAACACTTGTCTCCCCCACCGGACACACTGTCATTCACATTGAGTCTTTCTCTGGTGTCACTATCGTACAAACACAGTGCTCAAAAACTAGTTTTCTGTCAGAGAAGTTAAGTGACAGTACTGAAATGTGGGGGAGATTTGATGTCAGTACAGATTAGAGTAATAGGTCTGTATGAAGCGCTGGGACACAGTCACGCTAAACTCTTATCACAACAGAGACTTATTGGGCCCAGGAGACTCTTTGATATGCAGTACATCTACGAAGCTTTCAGACAAGCTGAAACGTTGTATCGTCACTTTATTTCCTCTGTGTTTCGTTCTTGTCACTTTCCTTCCAAATGAGTCTTAAATACATTTATCCCATTGTCTACTGAAAATATGTGTGGACGGATGGCAGAAAAGAGTTGAGTTGGTTATATTTTTACAGGGACAGTGAACATTAATCAACGTTTCAGTAAAAGTGCCGGTTTTAGCCAGCCGGCTAATTTTCAACCGCAGTCCCTGGGCAGGTTAAGAGGATTGATTTTTTTAGCAGTTTATATATTTTAATATAAATGCATGCTGTACATAAACTTAATGCATACACACTTAACACACTGTATTAGTATGTATTGTGATGTCTACATTTGTATGGGTATTCATATCTCTTGTGTGGGGCGGCAGGTAGCCAAGCAGTTAAGAGCATTGGGCCAGTAACCAAAAGGTTGCTGGTTTGAATCCCCGAGCTGATTAGGTAAAAAATGGGTCAATGTGCCCTTGAGCAAGGCACTTAACCCTAATTTCTCCTACTAGTCTCTGGATAAGAGCAACTGCTGAATTAATAAAATGTATTCATGTGGGTAAAAGAAAAACAGTAAATCTTTGTGTGGGGAATCTAGATACTGTATGCTCCTTTTGCAAGGTAAAGGAGAACCCCTTTTAAATTAGCCTTAAATTAGGAACTTTTGACATTTGCTGAAAGGTTAAAGTACCTTTTAATGTGTTCAAATGTATTTTGAGCTGTAGATCGAGGACAAATGGTGTTAAACTAGGAGGTCAAAGGTGCAGGGTGAGATCAAGGTACAGTGGGGAGAACAAGTATTTGATACACTGCCGATTTTGCAGGTTTTCCTACTTACAAAGCATGTAGAGGTCTGTAATTTTTATCATAGGTACACTTCAACTGTGAGAGACGGAATCTAAAACAAAAATCCAGAAAATCACATTGTATGATTTTTAAATAATTAATTTGCATTTTATTGCATGACATAAGTATTTGATCACCTACCAACCAGTAAGAATTCCGGCTCTCACAGACCTGTTAGTTTTTCTTTAAGAAGCCCTCCTGTTCTCCACTCATTACCTGTATTAACTGCACCTGTTTGAACTTGTTACCTGTATAAAAGACACCTGTACACACACTCAATCAAACAGACTCCAATCTCTCCACAATGGCCAAGACCAGAGAGCTGTGTAAGGACATCAGGGATAAAATTGTAGACCTGCACAAGGCTGGGATGGGCTACAGGACAATAGGCAAGCAGCTTGGTGAGAAGGCAACAACTGTTGGCGCAATTATTAGAAAATGGAAGAAGTTCAAGATGACGGTCAATCACCCTCGGTCTGGGGCTCCATGCAAGATTTCACCTCGTGGGGCATCAATGATCATGAGGAAGGTGAGGGATCAGCCCAGAACTACACGGCAGGACCTGGTCAATGACCTGAAGAGAGCTGGGACCACAGTCTCAAAGAAAACCATTAGTAACACACTACGCCGTCATGGATTAAAATCCTGCAGCGCACGCAAGGTCCCCCTGCTTAAGCCAGTGCATGTCCAGGCCTGTCTGAAGTTTGCCAATGACCATCTGGATGATCCAGAGGAGGAATGGGAGAAGGTCATGTGGTCTGATGAGACAAAAATAGAGCTTTTTGGTCTAACTCCACTCGCCGTGTTTGGAGGAAGAAGAAGTATGAGTACAACCCCAAGAACACCATCCCAACCGTGAAGCATGGAGGTGGAAACATCATTCTTTGGGGATGCTTTTCTGCAAAGGGGACAGGACGACTGCACCGTATTGAGGGGAGGATGGATGGGGCCATGTATCGCGAGATCTTGGCCAACAACCTCCTTCCCTCAGTAAGAGCATTGAAGATGGGTCGTGGCTGGGTCTTCCAGCATGACAACGACACGAAGCACACAGCCATGGCAACTAAGGAGTGGCTCCGTAAGAAGCATCTCAAGGTCCTGGAGTGGCCTAGCCAGTCTCCAGACCTGAACCCAATAGAAAATCTTTGGAGGGAGCTGAAACTCCGTATTGCCCAGCGACAGCCCCGAAACCTGAAGGATCTGGAGAAGATCTGTAGGGAGGAGTGGGCCAAAATCCCTGCTGCAGTGTGTGCAAACCTAGTCAAGAACTACAGGAAACGTATGATCTCTGTAATTGCAAACAAAGTTTTCTGTACCAAATATTAAGTTCTGCTTTTCTGATGTATCAAATACTTATGTCATGCAATAAAATGCAAATTAATTACTTAAAAATCATACAATGTGATTTTCTGGATTTTTGTTTTAGATTCCGTCTCTCATAGTTGAAGTGTACCTATGATAAAAATTACAGACCTCTACATGCTTTGTAAGTAGGAAAACCTGCAAAATCGGCAGTGTATCAAATACTTGTTCTCCCCACTGTATGTGAACTCAATGGGAATCCAACTCTGTTGTTGGCTGATAAGCTGGTTTTGTAACATGTCCAAGACAACCCATAAACTATTGATAAAAAACACACTCAGCACTCTATTTTTGCTACTGTGGCGCAAGTCTGTCTGCAATTTCAGCATGTAAAACTGGCGCATTGGTGTTTTCCACCCCATGCACTAGGTTCAGAAATGTACCTGTCTGATATCAGCTTGGTTACGCTGAGGTGGGAGGGGTGGCAACATTTGAAGTGTGTCTTTGAAAACAAGTAGCAAAACTGTGAGTGGACATCCCCTTTTTATCTATGTATTGTGTAAGCCTCAAATTTTAGCCAGCTCCTGTTTTGGACTTGGTTAAAACACCATCCATGTAGGCTACATGTATCCATATGCCCATCATGAAACCAAAGATGAAATGATGCTGGTGACGCTTGTATTTAGACCTTATTTTCCTGTAACAATTGCTTGTTTTCCGTTTCATATGATTAAAAAGCAAGTCTTCCTTAGGTTACCCTTACCCTAGGCCTATATGTTATAATGAAGGTTGGTTCAACAGAAATCCGTTGTGTCTTTATTATCATGTCTACTTTATGATATCATGCTTCTGACCTCAAGCTGTTTTTCGTTTAATTTGATTAAAAACCAAACTTATTAGAACGATTCACCGTCCTGGCTTTATTGTGAGCGTCCAGCTCGCATGCAATGAAATTTAGTAGCTGTCTGCAATTTTTGGAGAAGTATGATCTGTAAGATGGTTCCATTATGTTAACAAAACATTATATTTAGTAGCAGTATAAGGGTGAGTGGACTTTCTTTTAATATTGTATCTTTGTCCAGCTTCTGTCAAATTGTTTATGTGCGTTGTCTTAATATTACATGCATACGTGGAGCAATTATGGGGCCTGTAACTGTATTCAGACATAGCCTATTTAAAACAAGTTGTTTTGATTATAATTTGGTTATAATTATTCACTCTCTTAAGTCTTATGAATAGTAAATTTATGCAATTTACAGTAGGCCTTTTTGTTATTTTGTTTCTGTAGGTTATTTAACAAACTAGGCTATAACGGACTAACATTCAAATTGGAGTTGATGACGAGGCAATACATAAAAACCATAAATACACAACTTGAGGCAACCACATATTTCTCCATGGAGCACGTTCTGAGGGATCAAGCCTCGACACACCTACAACTTATTTTTAAAATCAAAACCCTTTTGCACCACCGCCAGCTACTGCACCCATAATTCCGGTTGTGAAAATGGCTAAAACATTT
Source organism: Salvelinus alpinus (assembly GCF_045679555.1). Taxonomy (NCBI): domain Eukaryota; kingdom Metazoa; phylum Chordata; class Actinopteri; order Salmoniformes; family Salmonidae; genus Salvelinus; species Salvelinus alpinus. The sequence goes on from NC_092094.1 coordinate 15,924,279, forward strand.
TCTGTCATACCCTCGAACCTACTGTATAGCGCTACCACCAGGGCCGCCATTGTGTTGATTTAGTTCAAATTGAGCCCTCAGAGTCCACTGACAAACAGGGAGATGGTCTAAACAGACACAGAATATCCTCTCCTTTCAAAGATGCTGTACATCCTGACTTTAACAAGTCAGAGTACAATTTATCATTCATTCTGATTGTGGACACAAGCCATATTTGATCATACTTAATTCAATGACCCAATGTAACTTGATGCCACCCCTCTTCTAAACCTATTTGTTGGCTGCCTGTGATGGGCAGACTGGAATTGGCTTCCTTCTGTATGCCTGTTTGTATGAGTCCTCCAGTCCAAACTCCCTTTCTCCACCCACATGTGAGGAAGGGATATCACTCTGAGGCCTTATTCCCACTATGAGATATGAAGATGAGTCTGAGGAGCGGGGGGGCAAAAGAGAATTATACTCTTCAATTCACAGTGCGTGACAGCTCTCATTTACCATATTCATGAGTACTACAGTATGGGCTCATTTCAAAGGTGTATTAGAATATTAGAATAAGACTTACCCCTTTCAGAGGAGAGCATGTCGCCAGCCAAATCGCCAAATCGCATGGAGGAGGCCAGAGGAATAGAGAGAGAATCAGAGAACATCAGAGTCAGAGGCATAACCTCATTTTCACACTACCACTGCAGGTCTTTTGGCTAAGGGCATTGTTTGTCAATGCTCAATTCATATGAAACGCATACAGCAGCCATAGGGCTATTCATTTTCTCCAGTATTTTCCTATGTACGTTTTACGGTACCTGCCACAGTGAGGTAAGGGACTACTTACATGCTGTGTAGAGATGGTGAGGATTGTGTGTTATAGGAAGAGGTGGGTGGCAAGAGAAGAGCAAATTAGTGTTTCATCTTGTTCACAATGTCATTTTTCAAAGAAGTATACACAAAAATACAAATCTGCACTAAGATGAACTGGGCAATGCTATATCTATGAGATGCACTGCGTGTCAACATTGTGTGTCCTCTTTTGCAAGTTCAGTTTATTCTATTCTACTGAGCCATTTACTTTACGTTCGTATTCTTATCTTTTATTATTTCTTATTGCTGTTGCATTGTCGAGAAGAAACCTAAGTATTTCGTTGGACGGCGTATTCCATGTGTATCCCGTACATACGACTAATAAAACTTGAATCTTGAAACTAGCTAATTGACGGTGTTAACTCTTTAATGTCAGATGAAAGCTGACTTACTGTAGGGGATAACACACATACATAGATACACCCACATGCAATTCATTAGCAGCAAAAGAAAAAGCTCCAAAACCCTCTAAACTGCCTCCAGTGAATGGAGTATGTTTAAGTGGATCCAACAGTTTCTCAGCTCTTAATGCAATTCTATGGATTATTGATTTTTGATTTGCTTTCTGCTCAGTTGCGAAGCCATTTTATCAGAGCCATTACCCCCGTAACGATTAGAGACAAAAAGTTAATTATGTAATTATAGAGCCAATAAGTGACTTGTCTGGTTTACTTTGCTCTGGTGGGGCTTAAACATTATCTCCTGTGTGTGCACATCACATCATAACCAGGCAGCGGGCTGTGAGGAGAGGAGATTAACACTTAGAGAGGCAGACACTAAATTGAATTCTCCAGGCCCATGGCTGTCTGGGAAGCCATTAAGTAATCACAACATTGCCCCCTCGAATCAATCCACCACCTGCCCGACTCTGCCGCCTCTCTGCACACAAGACAGGCAGGGTGTGTGTGTGTGTGTGTGTGTGTGTGTGTGTGTGTGTGTGTGTGTGTGTGTGTGTGTGTGTGTGTGTGTGTGTGTGTGTGTGTGTGTGTGTGTGTGTCAGGTGGTATGATTTCAATTTTTATTGACTGTGAAGGCAAACTTAGCCCCGAGCTGAGAAAAGAACACAACTCTCTCAGTAAATGTCAAAATCTGCCCCAAAATAAATTACAAAAAGGGTGTGATTGATAAAAGAGAAAATAGCGTTTTGAAAATAACAAAATAACAAACAGTGAATATTTTACAGTACTTAACCAGGCAGGGATATGACATAGAGCGAAAATCCTCATAAGTTAGTCCTACAGTAAGTAACACTTAACTGATATTTATTCAGTGTTGCACATTAGAGACTGCCAATAGCTTTGAGGTAAGGGAGGAGGTGTAAGTTGTTCACTCCATCAAACAAGCAGCCCACAGTTGAAGAGAAGCACCTAAGACTAATGAAGCCTTTGGCTAAAACACCACAGGGAGACTGCAGTATAACCTCAGGGCAGGAATCTTACTAAAGGAGTATAGTCAAAACTATACTTCTTGTTGCGTAGTAGAAGTCACTCACCCTCCCTGAGGTGTGTGTGTGTGTGTGTGTGTGTCTGTGTGTGTGTGTGTGTCTGTGTGTGTGTGTGTGTGTGTGCGCGTGTGTGCGTGCGTGCGTGCGTGCGTGCGTGCGGGGGGGGGTGCGTTTGGGGGGGGGGGGGGTGAACAATTGACGGGCATAGAAAATGGTAACTGTGTGAGGAGATGCGGTAGATGTGATCTGTATGAGGTGGAGTAAGGATTCAGTGTGAACTATGTGTAAAGTCTGACCTGCACAGCCTGACACCACCTGTCACCGCGGCGATCGCTCACCAATCCGATGTTGACGTTCACGCCAGCGCGAACCATCATGTCCACCGCTTCCACGCGGCCCTGCTTGGCTGTCCAGTGGAGCGTCGTCTGAGAACACACACAGAGGGAGGGGAGAGGAGGGGCCAGTCAATCAACACTCAAACTGCTTCTGCCGCACGTACATACACACGCACTGACTGACTGACTGAAATCGCAACTTCAGGAATATAATAATGTTATCATGCACTGAGGAGGTTTGAGGCTCATTTAAAGCCCCCATGCAGTCTTTTTAATTACATGTTTAAATCATCACTGTATGTCTAATAAATCATTGTGTGTGTTTATTTCATGAAAATAACTAAAAATATATGTTTTATCATTTATTTCCCTGAGCTTCCTTTTGCCATTGAAATGCTAGGTCTGATCGTGTGGGGCCGCCCTGATTGGCGGATAGGATCATCTAGATTCTAGAGCCTACCCCGCTTACCCCTTCAAAATAGGAGGATACATATGCAAATAAAAGATGACTGGTCATAATAATCATATCAAATTGTGATATCGTGCTGTGGGCCAAAATCTCCATCCTACCTGGATAGGCTGAAGTTCCAGTTTTTTTTTTTTTTTTCAAAAAGCTTACACTAGAAGGGCATTATCATAATTTTTACAACGTCAGAGTGTTATTTCGACCTCATAGTGTGGAAATCAACTTTTTGACTGCACTGCCCCTTTAAATAAAATATCCCTTTGAATTGAATTCATGCCTAATTCTCATAAACAGATTTGGCTTTGAAGAATGGCACTGTGTCTGCTCTGTAATAAGCTGGCTAATTTGGCCCAATGGTGAGTTTATTGATGCCTCACTAAAGAGCTAGATCCAAGGACAGTTATCCCTATTATTTCTATTGTGTAGGAACTGACCGGGTCCTAATCACGTTATTTCATGTATTATAATGAATCTACCGATAACTAGCTACACAATTAGGGAACACAACACTCTTATGCGAGAGACAGAAGAACAAATGTAGTACACACACCCATGCCACACACACACAAACAGTCATTGAAGCCCTTCTATGAGCTTGACGTTTAATGCTATACTTACAAACGTCATGTCCAATTTATGGGGATAGAAGAAAAACTAAACAAACGATAGGAAGGTTTAGTGTATGATCACTGTTCTAACCATTACAACAATTGCAAGTGTTAGTCACAATGTAGAACATGGTGGATATCTCTTTGTATTGTTATGTTCCGATTCTTGCTCTGTTCTGCCTTTCTCCAGAACAGACATTCTTATTGTCCGCATGGATGTATTTATGTAGAGCCGGGACATTAGCCATTCCCCTCCATCCACATTCGCAGTCAAAGCACATCAAACTAGGGAGAGAGGAGAGGAGAGAGGAGGAGAGGGAAAAGGAGAGGCATGCTTTGATGTGTTCACTCTCTGACATGTCTGTTCATTGACACCTTTGGGCCTATTCTGTTCAGATTTTACATGGGTTCAAACTAAACCCTTAATACAACTAGAGTTTCTCGTAATCTTCCTTTTAAGATTAAGATATTCCCCAAAGAGAATGTAGGGAACTATAGCAACAGTAAATGTCCCTGTCCATCTGAACTGATTCTTTGTATCTTTTAACACAGAGACGGTCAATAATCTGTACGGTCTGTGCTTCCACCCCATCCGACCCCACATCCCTTTCACAAGGACACACAGTGTCAACGCTGCCTTGGTCTTCTGTAGCCCGGCCCACTCCCTACCAACCTCACACTGTCACTACCATGTTGCGGTACAGTAAATTAGATGAAACAAATAGAACATAGTTTTCCACTGCTTTCCGAGCGTTTAATTATCTCTCACCAATGTTTTTCATTCAGCCAACAACCGAGAGCGTGAAAATCTAGCAGGAACCAATGTCTGCTGGGGAAAATAGAGTGTGTTGTGTCGGCGGGATAGCTAATGGTAGTTATTTTGGTTCCTGCAGCAGCCCATGCAGTGTGTGTGTGTGTGTGTGTGCGTGTGCGTGTGTGCGTGTGTGCGTGTGTGCGTGTGTGCGTGTGTGTGTGTGTTTGTACGTATATGTATTTGTGTGTGTGTTTGTGTGTGTTAATGTAGACTGACCCCTGCGCCTATCGAGGTGGGATTCTGCCAAGCTGCTTTAACAGGCCTGGTTTCATTAGAAGGTGCTAACCGAGCTTTGTGACGCCCGTTGGGGTTCTTCCATCTCTCAGTCAGACTGTTTGGCCGGCCCAACGCTCCAGACACAAACTGATTAAAAAACCCTTCTCCATCCAGGTCAGGAGCTATTGTCACTCACCATGTTACAATGAGCAACTGTGACCAATATCTGACTGTCCACTTTACAATGACTAAAATGGAAATATGTTCAACTTTTTAAATGATACAATTAGTGATGATAGCTACTATACATAGCTACACATAGCTACTATATACATTTCAATCTAACAGTCTCATATTATACTGCTTACAACAGTACCAGAAAAGCTATAAACATACCCCTAGTCAGTTACTATAATAACACACAGTACTGCATTATCTTGTGCATATTTACTGTCACAATAAGGTATACCTTGTTTTAAACCAGGCCCATGAATAGAGAGAGCATTCTGGGAGGTATCTGCCATGCATCATGGGACAATTTGACAACAGTGACCCGTTCAAACTGTCAACTGCCATCCGACCATCTGCTACCATCAGATTGGTATCTGTGGCTCTTTAGTGGGTGGTATTCTGGTATAGAGGCAAACAACAAACCAGTTCCCAATGCCTCTCTGAAAGCAGCAGGAAAAAGGACATCAAAAAGGAGTAAATTCTGCTTCTTCCGTTTTGATCAAGTGAAGCATGCAAAGAAATGTAATACTCTCAAGTGGCAAGGGTTTACACCATTGATGTTGTTACTTATGCATGGTGTGGCCCATGGAGCTGATAGGGGGATGCAGGGGGCACACAAACTGACTAATGGAGGGAGAGTTTTAGAAGAGGCCATATGGATGAGGTCTTTTGCTTTGCAGCCTTTCAATAGGCAGCTTAGCGCTGGTCTATGCAGTCTCACTCAATGCTGTGTGAAATTCCTGCCTTGGCTTCAGCAGTTTCCTTTCAAAGCCGGACTGCGACAGTAGGCTACCATATGCACTGCTGGATGAAACATTCTCAACAGACAGACCTCAAAAAGGTTTTCATAACAAGTGAAATAATGCCTTTGTTTTGTAGCATACTGGTTTCCAGACAGTTATTTTAGAGAAAGTATTGGTTGGTGTTAATATTTCTATTTTGTATTTATTATGGATCCCCATTAGCTGCTGCCAAGGCAGAAGCTACTCTCCTGAGGCCTGGCAAAATTAAGGCAGTTATACAATTTTAAAAACGTTACAATACATTCATAACAGATTTCACAACACACTAAGTGTGTGCCCTCAGGCCCCTACTCCACTACCACATACCAAATCCATGTGTACGTGTGTTTATAGTGCGTAAACTAAAGGGTGTGTAGTTAACTGTTGCACCTTGTATATTCTTGTTTTTAAAGACATTGACTGTGAAATTCAGTGTTTTAACACACAAAAAGTCACCTCCCAAATAAAATACATAAAAAAGCACATCCCAAATTATGGAATTGTTTCATTCTGTGCAAAATTATCAGTAGCTCTCATCTAGCAAAGAGGGCATGGCTGTATATGTCTGCCTCAGGCAGTGAAAACTGTGTGTTTGCTCAACTATTAATTACCTGCAATTACAATATCATTACACATCCTGATCAACTGGGCTCCGGCACCATGTGGGTCACAAACGGTATCCTAGTCTCAATATAGCCCTATGGGCCCTGTTGAAAAGTAGTGCATTATATAGGGAATAGGGTGCCACTTTGGATTAGCCCATGTCTATGAAGTGAGTTTAACTCGGTGGATACAGTAATTAGCATGGATTCTCTGGCCCATCACACTGGCTGACCGCTAATATTAAACAAAAACACAGACGCCTGAAGAACACACAAAAACAAAGAGGCTTGATAAAAATAACCAGCCCTGCCTGGTCGGCAAAAATAAACTGTGTATGTAGGACATCATGTGTTCATTTATCTCTGTGTGTGTGTGTGTGTGTGTGTGTGTGTGTGTGTGTGTGTGTGTGTGTGTGTGTGTGTGTGTGTGTGTGTGTGTGTGTGTGTGTGTGTGTGTGTGTGTGTGTGTGTGTGTGTGTGTGTGTGTGTGTGTGTGTGTGTGTGTGTGTGTGTGTGTGTGTCAGCTTTTTGTTTGTTTTGTAGATAAACATGCCAGAAATTGGACGTCCATGTGAATCCCATTTAGTAGACTTCTGAATGAATTTTCTTCCTGTTTTAAAGAAGAGCGAGACACCCAACCTTTGACACTGCCAGCTCTCTACATCTTTCACCAAGAGAGTAAGACAGGGGTGAAAGAGCACTATGTATTATCAATGCTTAGCTAATTAAAATTAAGTCATGGGGATGTTTGGTTTTAGCTGTAAACCAACAGCAAAATGAGTTGATCAGTACAAAAATGAGGCACAGGGACAAAATAATAATAACTACTCACCCCCTTTGTTTTCGAGCAGAAGGTTAACAGAAAGAACACAGTTGTAGATTGGTCATCAGGCAGTACAATGCATAGGAGACAGAGAAAGAGAATATTGAATATTGCTGTGCTTGTTATAGTATATGATGTTATTCTTATTGGAGTTACATCCTGGACACTGCCTGATGTTGTGGTAAGACATATTAACTCTTTGTTCATGTTCAGTTTTGATATACTGTACTACATCTCATTTTGTAACACCTTTGACCTTCAAACTTAGATAGAATCATAGATGTTTTGGAAAAGGGGGATAACCTATCCATTTTGTCGGATGTTAATCTCTAATCCGTCTCTCGTTCTCACCTTCCTGCAGATCCACAGTGGCCTCTTATCCTATCTAACAGGATCATTACTCTCTCTGATGGATTGGGGTCTCTCTCCCTTCCTCCCTCTCTCCATCCTTCTCTCTCTCTCTCTCTCCATTCCTCTCTCACTCCTTCTTTCTCTCTCCATTCCCCCCTTTTCATTAATTTCTATAAGAAGATTACTAAATGCTTGTTTGTTGTAGTTGAAGCGTTTTTAATTAAGACCATTGTTTTAGTACGTGCTCAACTCTTTAATGCCCTCTGTCGAGTTTCAGTGTTGAGGAAGGGAACGGGATTAGCTTAGCCAGCCAGCGAACCAACAGCCCAGTCAGATAGGAATCAATACAATGGTGTTAGCAGATAGGAGGAGGAAAGGGAAAGGGGGATATTTTATCAACTGAAATGTGTCTTCCGCTGTCGATGCATACTAGAGAGAATGCAGTTTATTTAGTGGGGGTATGAAGAAATGAAACCTGTCATTTGAGTCCACCTCCTGCTCACTGGGTCAATCAAGTCCGATACAATGTGTTGATGGCACACTATGTCCTCTCTACTGTGCAGTATGGCATAGTACTGACTATTCAACAAGGTACTATGTATTTGTTTTGGTAAGAGTACAAAGGCCAGGTTATATTTGACCTTTATTTTATCAGGGAGTCATACTGAGATCAAGGTCTATTTTACAGCCAAGCCCTGAATTACAGAAAATACAGAAAATACACACATCAAAATGTAAATACAAAATTCAAGCAGAAAGAAAAACACAGTCATAAAAAACAAACACATTCATCAGTAATAAGGTCCTGAACCCGCTTTCTGAATTGCCCTAGAGGCACCACAACATCAAATGTATTTTTGAACACTGTTTATCAAACAAGATGCAAGAAAACTAAAAGCTAATTTACCAAACTCAGTAGAGACCAAAGGAATTTTCAGAGTTCCCTTAGACCTGTTGTGGTAACTCAAGACTAAAGTTTAATAATGATGTTAGGTACAGTGGGCGTTTTTGTAAAAGGGCTTTAAACATACATTAAAACATAGCAATGTATCAACCTACGTGACTTCAAAGAGGGCCAACCATCTTTCTGCGAGAGAATGCAGTGATGAGTACTACAACTGTCACCCATAATAAAGCGCAGTGCACCATTATAAACTGCATCTAATAGCTTTAATTAAGTGGCAGCTATGCTCATATAGATGATGGTGCCATAGTCTGGGACTGATAGGAACGTCGACTGAATAATCTGCATTCTACTATTTAGCGAGAGGCATGACCAATTTCTATAGAAGAAGGCCATTTTTATTCTTAGCTTCTTAACTAACTCATCAATATGCCTTTTAAAAGACAGCTTTTCACGATCAGTATGGACACCAGCCAAAGTACATACAATGCATTCGGAAAGTATTCAGACCCTTTGACTTTTTCAACATTTTGTTACGTTACAGCCTTATTGGAAAATTGATCAAATATTTTTTTCCCTCATCAATCTACACACAATACACCATAATAACAAAGCGAAAACAGTTTTTATTTATTATTTTAGCAAATGTATTACAAATAAAAAACAGAAATACCTTATTTACATAAGTATTCAGACCCTTCACTATGAGACTCGATATTGAGCTCAGGTGCATGCTGTTTCCATTGATCATCGTACAGCTGTTTCTACAACTTGATTGGAGAATCAGGCTTTTATGGTCGAGTGGCAAGACAGAAGCCACTCCTCAGTAAAGTGCACATGACAGCCCGCTTGGAGTTTGCCAAAAGACTCTCAGACCATGAGAAACAAGATTCTCTTGTCTGATGAAACCAAGACTGAACTCTTTGGCTTGAATGCCAAGCGTCACGTCTGGAGGAAACCTGGCACCATCCCTATGGTGAAACATGGTGGTGGCAGCATCATGCTGTGGGGATGTTTTTCAGTGGCGGGGACTGGAAGACTAGTCAGGCTCGAGGGGAAGATTAATGGAGAAAAGTACAGAGAGATCCTTGATGAAAACCTGCTCAAGAGCGCTCAGAATCTCAGACTGGGGTGACCTTCCAACAGGAAAACAACCCTAAGCACACATTCAAGACACACAGGAATGTCCTTGAAAGGCCCAGCCAGAGCCTGGACTTGAACCCAATCAAACATCTCTGGAGAGATTTAAAAATGGCAGTGCAGCGAACCTCCCCATCCAACCTGACAGAGCATGAGAGGATCTACAGAGAAGAATGGGAGAAACTCCCCAAATACAGGTGCTAAGCTTGTAGCATCATACCCAAGAAAACTTGAGGCTGTAATCGCTGCCAAAGGTGCTTCAACAAAGTACAGCGTAAAGGGTCTGAATACTTATGTAAACGTGATATTTCAGCTTTTGGGGAAAATGATGAGAAAAAAATGTTTAATCCATTTTAGAATAAGGCTGTAATGTAACAAAATGTGGGAAAAGTCAAGGGGTCTGAATAAATTCTGAATGCACTGTATGTTTAAATCATCAGAAATATTTTTATGCGCTCTAGAGAACAACATATACTTAGTTTTACCTGCATTTAGTACTAATTCCAGGTCAATACAGTGTTTCTTTTATACAATGAAAGCAGACTGTAGTTCTTATATAGCCTGGTCAGTAGCATACACAACAATATCATCGGCATACAAGTGCATTTTCATTTTTTTTACAGACAAGTCAATATTTTTAATGTAACCAGTAAAAAGCACAGAACCCAGAACTGACCCCTGCGGGACACCTTTCGTTATGTCCAGAAAACCTGACGTAATACCATCAGTAGATACATATTGAGTTGTATCTGTCAAGTCATTTTTAAACCACTTACATGCAGCCTGGTCTAGGCCAATTGAGGAAAGCCTCTGAATAAGCAATATGTGATCAACAGTATTGAAGGCCTTTGACAGGTCAATAAAGAGGGCAGCACAATGTTGCATTTTATCCATATAGTTAACCACATCATTTATAACTAGGGATGCAGCAGAGATAGTGCTACAACCTGGTCTAAATTCAGACTGATGTACATTTAGAATACATTTCAAAGATAAGCTCAGAATGAATCAAGGATTCTACAAATTTTCCTAGACAAAATAAGGATTTAGGTCACAAGGGTCAACACCTTTGTGAAGGGGGAGTACATGGCCCGCCTTCCAAACTTTGGAGATAGTACCAGATATAATCTTCAGATTAAAAATATGCGTTAATGATTCAGCAATCAGGGGGGCAGAGAGCTGCAGCAAAAATACATTAAGCATTTCAGCCCCAGTGGATTTTCTTTTACATCAATCTTAAGCAAAGCATATAGCACATCAAAGGTAGTAAATTGTTGAAATGAAAACAAAGATTCACTAGCTTGATTTAGCTTTCTTAATCAAGATAGTATATCTGTTTCTCAGTTGTCTGAAAGATTTCCAGTCCACTACAGAGCCACTTCAGTTTTCCTTACTTTGGCCCAGGCTTGATTTCTCATCTGAATGAGCTCAGATAGTTCCAAAGGAAACCAAAGGTTAGATCTATCGTTGACTCTGAATTGTTTAAAAGAGGCATGTTTATCTGCCAGAGGAATAAATATGGAGGAGACATTTTCAAAATCCAACTCAGGGTCAGGAATACAGGAGACAGTGGCTAAATCAGAGTAGAATATGTCATGTAAAAACCTTTGAGGAGAAAACTTTTTAAAATGTATCTTCTGTTTAAAATGTATGTTTCTGTTTTGTATCTCTAATACATACTGCGGGACAATGATAATTGAGATCATATGCAAATACTCCACTAGACAAGTATTTATGGGAGTTATTAGTAAGAATTAAATCAATCAATGAAGTGTTAACAGGGTTTTTCACATTTATCCATGTGGGTTTTGAGATCAATTGAGTCAGATTAAAATAACTGCATATACTCTTAAATTGATCCGAGGCCAGGGATAGCCAATTCAGATTCAAATCCTCTAAAATGACCAACTCTGAGAACAGAAAAGATGTTAAACATTCATATATAGCACCAATAGCATCCGCCATGGCAGCAGGTTGGGCAGTAAATCCCAGTTTATGGACACATCTATAACCAGGAGCTCAAATTTCTTGGGAACAGAAATATTTAAAGATTGGGATGACATAAAATTAGATTTTACATATATGGTCACTCCTCCCTCTTTATGTAATCTGTCACATCTAATCACATTATAATAATTTAATTCAATGTCTTTATCAGAGACAGAACCATTTAACCATGTTTCTGAGAGAACCAGAATGTCAGGACACGAGTCCTGCACCCAAATGTCAATTGTGTCCATTTTTTTCATCAAAAGCCCCATACAAGATTTCAAGTCAGAGGGGATATTCAGCTCATGCATATGGTCATCTGCAGCTATTTGTTGAGTGAACTGAGACTTTGCCAAGGTCCCTGGCCAACCACGTGAGAGCAGAGCAGATTGAACATTCGACAGACTCCCTCAAGTTGTTGGATGCAGGGTCTGGGGTGGGAAATAGGTGATTCCTGGGGATGGGAGTAGGGAGGGCAACCAAAACTAGCCTGGGAAGTAGGTTGTGGGAGGAATTGGGGAGGGTGGTGCGGAGTGCAGTGTGGCTGGCAGAGCTCCAAACTCTCAGCATATAAGGGTTGATGATGTGAATGATACATGGTGTGGACTGCATCATGTGGTGCACTGTCCTCGACAGTGTTTTGCCAGACCCTAGGGTAGTGGTCGGTACTGTGTAGAGCTGGGCTGAGTTGGGGTGGTCCTGGTCTGGAAGAGCTGTGCTTTGATGGGCAGGGTCTGATTGTGCAGTGCTGTGATGGGCCGGGTCTAGTAGAGCTGTGCTGTGATGGGCCGGGTCTGGTTGGTCTGTGCTGAGGTGGGCCTGGTCTGGTAACATGGGATGGAGATTGTGGGGAGAATTGACTGTAGCGCATATAAAGCACACAACAGCTACCGGTGGTTACATGATGACTGAAAACACAACTGTGGGACGAACGAGTGATGACTTTCTGGGCAAGGGCGGTCCATTTAAAATTCATTAATTCTTCTCTCGCCTCTTGCCCTGCAAGTGTCAACTTATCATACGTCATGATACATCATCAGAAGTGTCCACTTCATTTGAGGGCTGAGGGGAGAGGGTGTGTTTTTTTTCGTGTTTGGAATGCACCCAAGGGCTTTGAAACAATGCTTAGAGAATGCATCCATCTTCTCCATGGTGGTCTCCTTGAACAATGCACTCTGCTCTAGAATGATGTGCATGTGCCTCTTGATGACAGCACTTATTTAAATAATTCATCTATAGATAAAATAACTTTTTAAACAATGCACTTTTATAATACAAATAAAGATATTAAATATGTTTTTTAATTTAACACAGTACATTTTCAGAATGCTCCTGTAATAGGTCTGGATGTAGCTGGTGCAGAGGAGTCAGGTGCAGGACAGCAGAGATGAGTAATACACGTAATTTTACTCAAGACTTACAAATACAAGTCGATAATACCTAGCCCACAATACGGACCGTAAATACAACAAATAAACACGCACAAGAACCATGGGGAAAACAGAGGGTTAAATAATGAACATGTAATTGGGGAATTGAAACCAGGTGTGTAAAACAGAGACAAAACAAATGGAAAATTAAAAGTGGATCGGTGATGGCTAGAAGGAGGGCGACGTCGACCCCCGAACGCCGCCCGAACAAGGAGAGGGACCGACTTCGACGGAAGTCGTGACAGCTCCCACCTCCCTTCCAAGTTCTCTTTTGCTTGTTTGTTAGTTTATCTGAATGCTTGTTTCCCTATCAAGGCCTTAACTATCCACCAGAAATTCCTCAGAAATACTTCCTCTTTCTCCCTCTGTTGGTTTTGTGTTTTTTTATCTTTGTCCTAATTGTTATTGTTGTCTTTGTTGGGTTTATTATCCCCAATCCCATTCCTTCCTTGTCTTGTCTGATGATTCAGCAGATTAGTCTTGCCAGAACCAAATAGATCAATCTCTCAAAATCTATCAAAATCAAACTATTTCCACAAAAGAAAAGTATACTGCGATTCCTCTAGATGAGTAGAAAACAGCAATGCACAAAAATAACTAAACTGTTTACATAATAAAAAAATTTAACAAAGGAAATGTAGGGAGGAGCTCATCTTAAAGCTGCTTATATGTAACTTTTTGGTTGACCCAACCAAATTCACAAAGACATGTAAGTTATACAGTGGGGAGAACAAGTATTTGATACACTGCCGATTTTGAAGGTTTTCCTACTTACAAAGCATGTAGAGGTCTGTAATTTTTATCATAGGTACACTTCAACTGTGAGAGACGGAATCTAAAACAAAAATCCCAAAAATCACATTGTATGATTTTTAAGTAATTAATTTGCATTTTATTGCATGACATAAGTATTTGATCACCTACCAACCAGTAAGAATTCCGGCTCTCACAGACCTGTTAGTTTTTCGTTAAGAAGCCCTCCTGTTCTCCACTCATTACCTGTATTAACTGCACCTGTTTGAACTTGTTACCTGTATAAAAGACACCTGTACACACACTCAATCAAACAGACTCCAATCTCTCTACAATGGCCAAGACCAGAGAGCTGTGTAAGGACATCAGGGATAAAATTGTAGACCTGCACAAGGCTGGGATGGGCTACAGGACAATAGGCAAGCAGCTTGGTGAGAAGGCAACAACTGTTGGCGCAATTATTAGAAAATGGAAGAAGTTGAAGATGACGGTCAACCACCCTCGGTCTGGGGCTCCATGCAAGATCTCACCTCGTGGGGCATCAATGATCATGAGAAAGGTGAGGGATCAGCCCATAACTACACGGCAGGACCTGGTCAATGACCTGAAGAGAGCTGGGACCACAGTCTCAAAGAAAACCATTAGTAACACACTACACCGTCATGGATTGAAATCCTGCAGCGCATGCAAGGTCCCCCTGCTCAAGCCAGCGCATTTCCAGGCCCGTCTGAAGTTTGCCAATGACCATCTGGATGATCCAGAGGAGGAATGGGAGAAGGTCATGTGGTCTGATGAGACAAAAATAGAGCTTTTTGGTCTAAACTCCACTCGCCGTGTTTGGAGGAAGAAGAAGGTTGAGTACAACCCCAAGAACACCATCCCAACCGTGAAGCATGGAGGTGGAAACATCATTCTTTGGGGATGCTTTTCTGCAAAGGGGACAGGACGACTGCACCATATTGAGGGGAGGATGGATGGGGCCATGTATCGCGAGATCTTGGCCAAAAACCTCCTTCCCTCAGTAAGAGCATTGAAGATGGGTCGTGGCTGGATCTTCCAGCATGACAACGACCCGAAACACACAGCCAGGGCAACTAAGGAGTGGCTCCGTAAGAAGCATCTCAAGGTCCTGGAGTGGCCTAGCCAGTCTCCAGACCTGAACCCAATAGAAAATCTTTGGAGGGAGCTGAAAGTCCGTATTGCCCAACGACAGCCCCGAAACCTGAAGGATCTGGAGAAGGTCTGTATGGAGGAGTGGGCCAAAATCCCTGCTGCAGTGTGTGCAAACCTAGTCAATAACTACAGGAAACGTATGATCTTTGTAATTGCAAACAAAGGTTTCTGTACCAAATATTAAGTTCTGCTTTTCTGATGTATCAAATACTTATGTCATGCAATAAAATGCAAATTAATTACTTAAAAATCATACAATGTGATTTTTGGGATTTTTGTTTTAGATTCCGTCTCTCACAGTTGAAGTGTACCTATGATAAAAATTACAGACCTCTACATGCTTTGTAAGTTGGAAAACCTGCAAAATCGGCAGTGTATCAAATACTTGTTCTCCCCACTGTATATCTGTCATTCTCATTGAAAGCAAGTCTAAGAAGCTGCAGATCAGTTCTATTTGCGCCATTTCTATGCTTCCTGTTCTTAAATGTAGTTTTTGCGTCTTTTACTTTCGGTTTTGTACACCAGCTTCAAACAGCTGAAAATACGATCTTTTTGGTTATAAAAAATATATTTCACAGCGGTTTAGATGGTACAATGATTCACAATACTTTGCTTTTTTTGTCACATAAACTGAAATTAGGCAAACTATTAGAATTTTTGCAATCGGGAAATGGTGGAGCTATTTCTGCATATTGCACCTTTAACTGATGCTGCTCATGGTATTGGTTACTTGGAGATATAGGTTGAAAGCTGCAGAACAATAGTTGCAGATATACAGTATTGCACATACAATTATGGGTACTGATATATCACATTACAGAACTTAAACCAAACAACAGAAGTTACTGTATCTGAAGGGCTTTTCTATGTGCATTACCAACATAAGAGATAGCAGGCCAAGTAATAGAGGAAGGGAGGATGTTGGCAGAGAAAGAAGGGGTATCAACAAACTGTAGGCTACTTACAATGATGAAGTCCTGGTGAAAGCATCAAACATCTGAAGAAAATAAATGTGTCTAATTTATTACCATACTATTTATGGTATATATCATTACTTTTATATGTACTCTACATTAATTGTATTATATGCAGTTCCTTGAATATAAGTAGGCCTACCAGATTGCTTTCAGAGGGTTCTTATCTGAAGTTCTCATCTTAAAACAAGGTCAATGACATCAACCTTGCGATCTGACAGCTTTTGTGGAGGTGAAATGGTCCATGAAAGCTTTTGTCTCAAGAGGGGGTGAGTCGGGGAACAAGACAGCAACTATGTGCCAGTTCAATTCATAACACTGTCTGACAAAGCTTGATGTGATTGACTGATAAGGGCTCAAGCTAACCTTTCCTGGTGTTGTTTTTTGTCTTTCAATCTCAGTAGCCTCAGTAGATAGATGCCCATCAACCCCATCAACAGAATCCTCTTATCTGATCCTAGATGAGCAAAAGCAGCTCCCCAGTGTCATCATGCTGAATCCTACAGAAGGCCAGTGTGTGTGTGTGTGTGTGTGTGTGTGTGTGTGTGTGTGTGTGTGTGTGTGTGTGTGTGTGTGTGTGTGTGTGTGTGTGTGTGTGTGTGTGTGTGTGTGTGTGTGTGTGTGTGTGTGTGTGCGTGTGCGCGTCAATCCCAGTGGGAGATGGGTTTGAATAATGTGCCAGTCAAAATGATGGCTTTGGACAGACCAGATCAAACAAGTTTACCGTAGTCCACAGCCTTATATTTGGTATCTGAGGGTGACGTAAAGGGTGGGGGTGAGGGTTAGGGGGAGGTAGTACCTTCTTGGAGACAAGGATGGAGCTGAGGCTGGGGTAGAGGGTGAGGGTTAGGGGGAGGTAGCACCTTCTTGATGGCCAGGTTGGGGGTCCTGTGTAAGGACACAATCGTGTCAACTATTTCATGTAATTTTCCCTAAAATCTTCAGCAGTCTTCTTCCAGAGCACACATCCAGTCTGAAGTCTTTCCTGGGTTGTGTTCCAACGGGTGCCCTATTTCCTATATAGTTCACTAGTTCACTACTTCAACTTACCAACATTATGACCAGGAATACGACTTTCCCGAAGTGGATCCTCTATTTGGTCCACCACCCAGGACAATGGATCTGATCCCAGCAGGCGACCCAAAACAACGGCGCCGCAGAAGAGGCAGACGGAGCGGTCTGCTGTTCAGGCTCTGTAGACGGGCACATCGCACACCGCTCCCGAGTATACTACTCGCAAATGTCCAGTCTCTTGACAACAAGGTAGACGAAATCCGAGCAAGGGTTGCCTTCCAGAGAGACATCAGAGATTGTAACATTCTCTGTTTCAAGGAAACATGGCTCACTCGGGATACGTTATCAGAGTCGGTACAGCCACCTGGTTTCTTCACGCATCGCGCCGACAGAAACAAACATCTCTCTGGTAAGAAGAAGGACGGGGGTGTATGCCTTATGATTAACGAGTCGTGGTGTGATCATAACAACATACAGGAACTCAAGTCCTTTTGTTCACCTGACCTAGAATTCCTTACGATCAAATGCCGACCACAATATCTACCAAGAGAATTCTCTTTGATTATAATCACAGTCGTGTATATCCCCCCCAAGCAGACACCTCGGTGGCCCTGAAAGAACTTCATTGGACTCTATGTAAACTGGAAACCACATATCCTGAGGCTGCATTTATTGTAGCTGGGGATTTTAACAAGGCTAATCTGAAAACAAGGCTCCCTAAATTTTATCAGCACATCGAATGCGCGACCCGGGCTAGCAAAATTCTGGACGATTGTTATTCTAACTTCCGCAACGCATACAAAGCCCTCCCTCGCCCTCCTTTCGGCAAATCTGACCACGACTCCATTTTGTTGCTCCCAGCCTATAGACAGAAACAAAAACAGGAAACGCCCGTGCTCAGGTCTGATCAACGCTGGTCCGACCAATCTGATTCCACGCTTCAAGATTGCTTCGATCACGTGGACTGGGATATGTTCCGGATAGCGTTGAACAACAACATTGATGTATACGCTGATTTGGTGAGCAAGTTTATTAGCAAGTGCATCGGTGATGTTGTACCCACGGCGACCATTAAAACCTTCCCCAACCAGAAACCGTGGATTGATGGCAGCATTCATGCAAAACTGAAAGCGCGAACCACTGCTTTTAATCAGGGCAAGTGTGACCGGAAACAAGACCAAATACAAACAGTGTAGCTATTTCCTCCGCAAGGCAATCAAACAAGCTAAGTGTAGGTATAGAGACAAAGTAGAGTCGCAATTCAACAGCTCAGACACGAGAGGTATGTGGCAGGGTCTGCAGACAATCACGGACTACAAAAAGAAAACTAGCCCCGTCGCGGACCCCAATGTCGTGCTCCCAGACAAACTAAACGTCTTTGCTCGCTTTGAGGACAATACAGTGCCACCGACACGGCCCGCTACCAAAACATGCGGTCTCTCCTTCACCGCAGCCAACGTGAGTAAAACATTTAAACGTGTTAATCCTCGCAAGGCTGCCGGCCCAGACGGCATCCCTAGCCGCGTCCTCAGAGCATGCGCAGACCAGCTGGCTGGTGTGTTTACGGACATATTCAATCAATCCCTTACCCAGTCTGCTGTTCCCACATGCTTCAAGAGGGCCACCATTGTTCCTGTTCCCAAGAAAGCTAAGGTAACTGAGCTTAATGACTATCGCCCCGTAGCACTCACTTCCGTCATCATGAAGTGCTTTGAGAGACTAGTCAAGGATCATATCACCTCCACCTCAATCATCAAGTTTGCAGACGACACTACAAAGGTAGGCTTGATTACCAACAATGACGAGACGGCCTACAGGGAGGAGATGAGGGCCCTCGGAGTGTGGTGTCAGGAAAATAACCTCACACTCAACGTCAACAAAACAAAAGAGATGATCGTGGACTTCAGGAAACAGCAGAGGGAGCACCCCCCTATCCACATCGACGGGACAGTAGTGGAGAAGGTGGAAAGTTTTAAGTTCCTCGGCGTACACATCACGGACAAACTGAAATGGTCCACCCACCTCAGGAGGCTGAAGAAATTTGGCTTGTCACCAAAAACACTCACAAACTTTTACAGATGCACAATCGAGAGCATCCTGTCGGGCTGTATCACCGACTTGTACGGAAACTGCTCCGCCCACAACCGTAAGGCTCTCCAGAAGGTAGTGAGGTCCGCACAACGCATCACTAGGGGCAAACTACCTGCCCTCCAGGACACCTACACCACCCGGTGTCACAGGAAGGCCAAAAAGATCATCAAGGACAACAACCACCCGAGCCACTGCCTGTTCACCCTGCTATCATCCAGAAGGCGAGGTCAGTACAGGTGCATCAAAGCTGGGACCGAGAGACTGAAAAACAGCTTCTATCTCAAGGCCATCAGACTGTTAAACAGCCATCACTAACATTGAGTGGCTGCTGCCAACATACTGACTCAAATCTCTAGTCACTTTAATAATAAAAAATTGGATGTAATAAATGTATCACTAGTCACTTTAAACAATGCCACTTTATATAATGTTTACATACCCTACATTACTTCTAATATGTACAGTGGGGCAAAAAAGTATTTAGTCAGCCACCAATTGTGCAAGTTCTCCCACTTAAAAAGATGAGAGAGGCCTGTAATTTTCATCATAGGTACACTTCAACTATGACAGACAAAATGAGAAAGAAAAATCCAGAAAATCACATTGTAGGATTTTTTATGAATTTATTTGCAAATTATGGTGGAAAATAAGTATTTGATCACCTACAAACAAGCAAGATTTCTGTCTCTCACAGACCTGTAACTTCTTCTTTAAGAGGCTCCTCTGTCCTCCACTCGTTACCTGTATTAATGGCACCTGTTTGAACTTGTTATCAGTATAAAAGACACCTGTCCACAACCTCAAACAGTCACACTCCAAACTCCACTATGGCCAAGACGAAAGAGCTGTCAAAGGACACCAGAAACAAAATTGTAGACCTGCACCAGGCTGGGAAGACTGAATCTGCAATAGGTAAGCAGCTTGGTTTGAAGAAATTAACTGTGGGAGCAATTATTAGGAAATGGAAGACATACAAGACCACTGATAATCTCCCTCGATCTGGGGCTCCACGCAAGATCTCACCCCGTGGGGTCAAAATTATCACAAGAACGGTGAGCAAAAATCCCAGAACCACATGGGGGGACCTAGTGAATGACCTGCAGAGAGCTGGGACCAAAGTAACAAAGCCTACCATCAGTAACACACTACGCCGCCAGGGACTCAAATCCTGCAGTGCCAGACGTGTCCCCCTGCTTAAGCCAGTACATGTCCAGGCCCGTCTGAAGTTTGCTAGAGAGCATTTGGATGATCCAGAAGAAGATTGGGAGAATGTCATATGGTCAGATGAAACCAAAATATAACTCTTTTGGTAAAAACTCAACTCGTCGTGTTTGGAGGACAAAGAATGCTGAGTTGCATCCAAAGAACACCATACCTACTGTGAAGCATGGGGGTGGAAACATCATGCATTGGGGCTGTTTTTCTGCAAAGGGACCAGGACGACTGATCCGTGTACAGGAAAGAATGAATGGGGCCATGTATCGTGAGATTTTGAGTGAAAACCTCCTTCCATCAGCAAGGACATTGAAGATGAAACGTGGCTGGGTCTTTCAGCATGACAATGATCCCAAACACACCGCTTGGGCAACGAAGGAGTGGCTTCGTAAGAAGCATTTCAAGGTCCTGGAGTGGCCTAGCCAGTCTCCAGATCTCAACCCCATAGAAAATCTTTGGAGGGAGTTGAAAGTCCGTGTTGCCCAGCAACAGACCCAAAACATCACTGCTCTAGAGGAGATCTGCATGGAGGAATGGGCCAAAATACCAGCAACAGTGTGTGAAAACCTTGTGAAGACTTACAGAAAACGTTTGACCTCTGTCATTGCCAACAAAGGGTATATAACAAAGTATTGAGATAAACTTTTGTTATTGACCAAATACTTATTTTCCACCATAATTTGAAAATAAATTCATAAAAAATTCTACAATGTGATTTTCTGGATTTTTCTTTCTCATTTTGTCTGTCATAGTTGAAGTGTACCTATGATGAAAATTACAGGCCTCTCTCATCTTTTTAAGTGGGAGAACTTGCACAATTGGTGGCTGACTAAATACTTTTTTGCCCCACTGTATATACTGTACTCTATACCATCTACTGCATCTTGCCTATGCCGTTTGGCCATCGCTCATCCATCCATTTATATGTACATATTCTTATTCATTCCTTTACACTTGTGTGTAAAAGGTAGTTGTTGTGAAATTATTAGATTACTTGTTAGATATTACTGCTGAACTAGAAGCACAAGCATTTCGCTACACTCACATTAACATCTGCTAACCATGTGTATGTGACCAATACAATTTGACTTGATTTGATTTGGCCAAAAGGGGAATAGGGTGCCACTTGAGATGCAGTCCCAGTGTCTCTGAATTTTTCATGAGCCTCTTCTTACCATGTGATGAGTAGGGAAGACATTCCATTAATCTTCACACTGGAAAGGCTATTATAAGTGGGAAGTCGGAAAATTAGTCCTGATAATAAACAAACAAAGCCAGCTAACAAAGTAGTTAAGGATCTAAAAGGCAGGCAGGAAATGTACGGTAGATGCAGCACGTCTTCCCTCCAGGGCAAAAGGGAAGCAACTCAAAGCTGGCAAATGAAGGCTATTGATTCATTTGAGGGGAAATCGTGATTTTCAGCATTTAGGGCTGAGGCAAATAGAAATTGTCAAACACTGCTACGCTGAATAGTAATGCTAAAATCTAACAAACAGTGCCACACGTATCTTTGAGTGCACTCGCATGTGCAAACCATCTAAAAACATTTGTGTTTTCTTTAGGCTGTAGAATAATATTTAAACTTCTCTGAACATCGGTCTACTATAACTACTATATGACACCAGCCCACAGCCTCCCATCCCAACAACCCTGTTAGGTCTGTCCTGTGGGCAGGGCGGGGGGTCTGATGCCATTAGTGGGGTTTACTGACGAGTTGGACAGCTTGAATGAGACAGAACCACAGAGCAGCAGAGCCAAGCTTTAATCAGTGGCCTGCCAGGAAGGGTCTCTTCCTCACAGCTCACCTGTTTACACCGACCATTCAGGTGTCAGCTCCACGTTAATTATAAAACCCTCTCGACCTCTCACTCAGGGAGGCTGTCCCTCAGCCCTCAGTCTGACAACAACACCACCATGGGGGGAGTGGTGGGAGCGGAGAGAAAAGTGAAGGAGAGGGAGAAAGTGAGAGAACATATAGTCAGTGTAGAAAAGTATGTGAACCCCCTGCACAGTTTTAAAGTGTTGTTGTGTTAGATTCTTAAATACTCCACACTTACAAAGTGAAGAAATTCTAGAAAATTATGGCTTCCATAATGATTGTGTAACTGGAGAGATCTCCACAAAGTTTTTCCAAAGCCAATATACTGAAAAAACAATCATATGTAGTATAACTAAAGTTTAATTAGGTAGGCTGGTCTGAATGCTTGTTTAACTTCATCCAGTAAGCATAACATAATTCACTTTTGTTTCCTATTCTACAGGCATAGCGTGAATGAACTCAAAGGTATCATCATCAGCATAGCGTCTTGTTTCTCCTCCTGTTCTAGTCTACTAAGCCATTTACTTTACGTTCGTATTCTTCTACTTTATTATTTCTTATTGTTGTTGCATTGTCGAGAAGGAACCTCCTGAAAGTAAGCATTGTATACACAGTTGAAGTCGGAAGTTTACATACACTTAGGTTGGAGTCATTAAAACTTGTTTTTCAACCACTCCACAAATTTCTTGTTAACAAACTATAGTTTTGGCAAGTCGGTTAGGACATCTACTTTGTGCATGACACAAGTCATTTTTCCAACAATTGTTTACAGACAGATTATTTCACTTATAATTCACTGTATCACAATTCCAGTAGGTCAGAAGTTTACATACACTAAGTTTACTGTGCCTTAAACAAAATTCCAGAAAATGATGTCAAGATATTAGAAGCTTCTGATAGGCTAGCTTCTGATAGGCTAACTGATAGGCATATTTGTAAACAACAGCTGGTGCTCTAGATTTTGCTCGCCTGAAGTAGAGTATATTGTGATAAATTGCAGGCCACACTACCTGCCTAGAGAGTTTTCAGCTATACTTTTCGTGGCTGTTTATACATACCACCACAGACAGATGCTGGCACTAAGACCGCACTCAGTCAGCTATATAAGGAAATAAGCAAACAGGAAACCACTCACCCAGAGGCAGCGCTCCTAGTGGCCGGAGACTTTAATGCAGGGAAACTTAAATCAGTTCTACCAAATTTCTATCAACATGTTAAATGTGCAACCAGAGAGGAAAAAATTCGAGATCACCTGTACTCCAAACACAGAGATGCGTACAAAGCTCTCCCTCGCCCTCCATTTGGTAAATCCGACCACAACTCTATCCTCCTGATTCCTGCTTACAAGCAAAAATTGAAGCAGGAAGCACCAGTGACTCGGTCTATAAAAAAGTGGTCAGATGAAGCAGATGCTAAACTACAGGACTGTTTTGCTAGCACAGACTGGAACATGCTCTGGGATTCTTCCAATGGCAATGAGGAGTACACCACATCAGTCACTGGCTTTATCAATAAGTGCATCAAGGACGTTGTCCCCACAGTGACTGTACGCACATACGCCAACCAGAAACCATGGATTACAGGCAACATTCGCACTCAGCTAAAGGGTAGAGCTGCCGCTTTCAAGGTGCGGGACTCTAACCCGGAAGCTTACAAGAAATCCTGTTATGCCCTGCGACGAACCATCAAACAGGCAAAGCATCAATAAAGGGCTAAGTTTGAATCATACTACACCGGCTCCAATGCTCGTCTTATGTGGCAGGGCTTGCAAACTATTACAGACTACAGAGGGAAGCACAGCCGCGAGCTGCCCAGTGACACGAGCCTACCAGACGAGCTAAATCACTTCTACGCTTGCTTCAAGGCAAGCAACACTGAGGAATGCATGAGAGCATCAGCTGTTCCGGACGACTGTATGATCACGCTCTCCGTAGCGGACGTGAGTAAGACCTTTAAACAGGTCAACATACACAAGGCTGTGGGGCAAGATGGATTACCAGGACGTGTGCTCCGGGCATGTGCTGACCAACTGGCAGGTGTCTTCACTGACATTTTCAACATGTCCCTGATTGAGTCTGTAATACCAACATGTTTCAAGCAGACCACCATAGTCCCTGTGCCCAAGAACACAAAGGCAACCTGCCTAAATGACTACAGACCCGTAGCACTCACATCCATAGCCATGAAGTGCTTTGAAAGGTTGGTCATGGCTCACATCAACACCATTATACCATTATAGACCCACTCCAATTTGCATACCGCCCAAACAGATCCACAGATGATGCAATCTCTATTGCACTCCACACTGCCCTTTCCCACCTGGACAAAAGGAACACTTATGTGAGAATGCTATTCATTGACTACAGCTCAGCGTTCAACACCATAGTACCCTCAAAGCTCATCACTAAGCTAAGGATCCTGGGACTAAACACCTCCCTCTGCAACTGGATCCTGTACTTCCTGATGGGCTGCCCCCAGGTGGTGAGGGTAGGTAGCAACACATCTGCCATGCTGATCCTCAACACTGGAGCTCCCCAGGGGTGCGTGCTCAGTCCCCTCCTGTACTCCCTGTTCACCCACGACTGCATGACCAGGCACGACTCCAACACCATCATTAAGTTTGCTAATGACACAACAGTGGTAGGCCTGATCACTGACAATGACGAGACAGCCTATAGGGAGGAGGTCAGAGACCTGGCCGGGTGGTGCCAGAATAACAACCTATCCCTCAACATAACCAATACTAAGGAGATGATTGTGGACTACAGAAAAGGAGGACCGAGCACGCCCCCATTCTCATCGACGGGGCGGTAGTGGAGCAGGTTGAGAGCTTCAAGTTCCTTGGTGTCCACATCAACAACAAACTAGAATGGTCCAAACACACCAAGACAGTCGAAAGGAGGGCACGACAAAGCCTATTCCCCTTCAGGAAACTAAAAAGATTTGGCATGGGTCCTCAGATCCTCAAAAGGTTCTACAGCTGCATCATCGAGAGCATCCTGACTGGTTGCATCACTGCCTGGTACGGCAATTGCTCGGCCTCTGACCGCAAGACACTACAGAGGGTAGTGCATACGGCCCAGTACATCACTGGGGCTAAGCTGCCTGCCATCCAGGACCTCTACACCAGGCGGTGTCAGAGGAAGGGCCTAAAAATTGTCAAAGACCCCAGCCACCCCAGTTATAGACTGTTCTCTCTACTACTGCATGGCAAGCGGTACCGGAGTGCCAAGTCTAGGACAAAAAGGCTACTCAACAGTTTTTACCCCCAAGTCATAAGACTCCTGAACAGGTAATCAAATGGCTACCCGGACTATTTGCATTGTGTGCCCCCCCAACCCCTCTTTTTACACTGCTGCTACTCTCTGTTTATCATATATGCATAGTCACTTTATCTATACATTCATGTACAGTACATACTACCTCAATTGGGCCGACCAACCAGTGCTCCCGCACATTGGCTAACCGGGCTATCTGCATTGTGTCCCGCCACCCGCCACCCACCACCCGCCACCCGCCAACCCCTCTTTTACGCTACTGCTACTCTCTGTTCATCATAAATGCATAGTCACTTTAACCCTATCTACATGTACATACTACCTCAATCAGCCTGACTAACCGGTGTCTGTATGTAGCCTCGCTACTTTTATAGCCTCGCTTCTGTATATAGCCTGTCTTTTTACTGTTGTTTTATTTCTTTACCTACCTATTGTTCACCTTATACCTTTTTTGCACTATTGGTTAGAGCCTGTAAGTAAGCATTTCACTGTAAGGTCTACACCTGTTGTATTCGGCGCAAGTGACAAATAAACTTTGATTAATTAATTGACATCATTTGAGTCAATTGGAGGTGTACCTGTGGCTGTATTTCAAGGCCTATCTTCAAACTCAATTCCTCTTTACTTGACATCATGGGAAAATCAAAAGAAATCAGCCAATACCTCAGAAAAAAAATTGTAGACCTCCACAAGTCTGGTTCATCCTTGGGAGCAATTTTCAAATGCCTGAAGGTACCACGTTCATCTGCACAAACAATAGTGTGCAAGTATAAACACCATGGGACCACGCAGCCGCCATACCGCTCAGGAAGGAGACACGTTCTGTCTCCTAGAGATGAACGTACTTTGGTGTGAAAAGTGCAAATCAATCCCAGAACAACAGCAAAGGACCTTGTGAAGATGCTGGAGGAAACAGGCACAAAAGTATCTATATCCACAGTAAAACAAGTCCTATATCGCTCAGCAAGGAAGAAGCCACTGCTCCAAAAGCGCCATAAAAAAGCCAGACTACGGTTTGCAACTCCACATGGGTACAAAGATCCTACTTTTTGGAGAAATGTCCTCTGGTCTGATGAAACAAAAATAGAACTGTTTGGCCATAATGACCATCATCATGTTAGGAGGAAAAAGGGGGAGGGCTTGCAAACCGAAGAACACCATCCCTACCATGAAGCACGGGCGTACTACCAAATACTAATTGAGTGTATGTAAACTTTTGAACCACTGGGAATGTGATGAAAGAAATAAAAACTGAAATAAATCATTCTCTCTACTATTATTCTGACATGTCACATTCTTAAAAATGAAGTGGTGATCCTAACTGACCTAAGACAGGGAATTTTTACTTGGATTAAATGTCAGGAATTGTGAAAAACTTAGTTTAAATATATTTGGCTAAGGTGTATGTAAACTTCCGACTTCAACTGTACCATGTGTATCCCGTACATACGACTAATGAAACTTGAAACTTTCCTATTAGCCATGTGTGGAAAGTCATCCACCTATTTCTCTTCTAGCCGATAAGCACTGCATAATATTGCACGTTCCTCGCGCTTGCTGTCCAACCTATGGGCTCACTTTTGCAATTATCACCTTCCCCTCGACCAACCAATGGGTGTAAATCTTGGGATGTATTTATTTGTCAACTTACCCTCGTTCTCTCACTTGCTGTTTTTCAGCAACAGTTTTTGACAACCATCCATCTCCCTAATACCACCAGCTACAGTATAATAACCTTAAGGCACATTATTGGAACTCCTTGATGCTGGCTGACCTGCATAGGGCTATCTGCCATCACATCATCTGGCGCAGAGGATCTTCCCTCGGAGACGAGGCCATTCCCCAAAGTATTTAATAAAATGTCATGTTGCATTCCGTCTTTGTTGTTCATTCAGTTAAGCCTGTACTCAACTGAAATAAGCTGCACTGCTGCTAGAACACATACTGGTGGTAAATAAGCTCTAATTATAGACACAGACCCCTAGTGTTATGATGGACATCACTGTGGGGTCCCATCTCTGTCCTACCCCCTCCTCGTGACTACCTTTCTCTAATTACCCCACTGTGGGGACATCTATCACTCATCCCCTCCTCTAAACCTCCACTCCTAATAATAGTGTGGGCATCTCTCTCTCCTTCCCTCTCTCTCTCCCACGCTCCCCACTCTCGCTATCTCCCTCTCCCCCACCCTCTCCTCTCTCCCTTTCTCTCTCTCTCTCTCTCCCCCCTCTCCCTCTCCCCTTCCCTCTCTCTCCCCCTCTCCCTCTCTCTCTCCCCTGTTGTTCAGTTATAGGAGCTCCACTGCTATGTCTACCAATGGCTTCACTCAGGCCCCTGCTGGTTTCAGCCAGTGAGAGGTAGGAGGCTGTCACAGCCAATGAGCAAATGAGTCTGTGTCCCGCCAAGGAGGAGGACGGGAGTGATTATGGGATATCGCCATGGGAACGGTGTGGGGGAAAATAGTCTCCATTTCTTCCTGCTGGCAGCTCTGACACCCCCACATGCCTTACTAACACACTCTGACTGTTGGAATGCTGTCTTATCAACACACACACAGGAACACGCACGCAAGTACTAACACACACTTTTACATATACACACACAAACTTATGCACATACAAAAACACACACTTTCTCTCTCTCTTTCTAATTTGTAAACACAAATACCGTTTTGGGGTAATGCATAGACAGTAGTTCCTCTCTTAGAATGCTGAGCACACCGTGACAGAGGAGGCAGCCACACTTCTGGTATCTTCTTCCTGGCCGTCTCCATCACTCTACAACAGAAAAATAATCAAAACATATCATTAGCATCAGATGCCGTCTCCATCACTCTACAACAGACAAATAATCAAAATGTAGCATTAGCATCAGATGCCGTCTCCATCACTCTACAACAGACAAATAATCAAAATGTAGCATTAGCATCAGATGCCGTCTCCATCACTCTACAACAGACAAATAATCAAAATGTAGCATTAGCATCAGATCCCGTCTCCATCACTCTACAACAGACAAATAATCAAAATGTAGCATTAGCATCAGATGTTTTTCTGTGTTTGTTTTTGCAACATTTGTAGCAAATATCTGTACTATTTCCATATAGTTAATTATAGGATATTTGGATTTAAAGATAAAAAAGGTCCTTTAATTTTTCTAACCAAGAATTACAGAAGACTGGGTATGAACCTCCCTTAGGGAAAAAGAAAAGGTGGAATTTATAATGAATCAATTAAAATCCTAAAATGATTGTCTAAATTCTCAAAGGCTTCCCAAAACACACTTCAGAGGACTTCAGAGACGAAACTGCTTTCATCTTTAAACTGACATCCTTATTTACAGTCTACAGTCAGACGAGCAAAGACTAAGGTCAGCTCGCTACTGATTAATGAGGAAGCTTGATTTATGGTTTAATTCTTTCATTTTCTCTACCAGCTACAGTAGATGAGTAAAATCCTTTCATTGTTTAATTCCCACTAAACATCTCCCAATCTCTGCTTTCAAATTCTCTGTCTCTCTGTCTCTCTGTCTCTCTGTCTCTCTGTCTCTGTGTCTCTGTGTCTCTGTGTCTCTGTGTCTCTGTGTCTCTCTCTCTCTCTCTCTCTCTCTCTCTCTCTCTCTCTCTCTCTCTCTCTCTCTCTCTCTCTCTCTCTCTCTCTCTCTCTCTCTCTCTCTCTCTCTCTCTCTCTCTCTCTCTCTCTCTCTCTCTCTCTCTCTCTCTCTCCAATTAACATGCATGTTGTGTGATTTCCTTCAGAAACATAAACCATCCAGAGCACACCTTGCGTTGTTGGGGTAAGCTGTCGATGATGATTTTAATCATTGTATTTCAAGATGGAGGACTGTATTAATACACTTGACTTCTTATGGCTTAAGTGGGCACACAGGGAAGGAAGAAAAATCCTAAGGAGTTGTTTTCTCTGTTGGGTTGATATCAATATTAAAGGAATACTACACTAAAAGGAATATTACAAAAGCCATAATCAAGGCAAGTTTTTTTGCTCTTTACTGAAAGTACTCTATCTTGAAAACTTGACTCCTGACATGCACATTTTGGGGAGGGTTGAATTAACAGAGGACTAATGAACAAAATGCAAAAATATAGTTTTTGAGTGTATTATTCCGTTAACATGCCCACTCCTGCTCTATCCTACTGGATGTTAACTTATTCAGCATCCTGTCAATTCTAACCCCTCTTTCCCAACTATATCTATATTTTTTCAGATGTGAAATGTACCACCTCAATTTGTTTATTTGCATTGTTTATGTCACGTTTTGTAAACAGCATCTATCAAAAATACAAACAAACAAAAACAAAGATGGGGGAAAAACCCAAAGGGGACAGGGAAAACCAAGAGCTCTTCAGTAGCTCTCCATAACATATGTGATAGTGCAGTGAGGGAACACACTACATTTATTGTGTAAAGTGTTATGAAATGTAATGTCATGTAATATTTTAAACTGTATATAACTGTGTGGCGGGGGGGGGTATACAGTATCCCAGGAGAGAGAGGGAAGGAGGATGCCTCCACTTTCCTCATTAGTCACCGAAGAACATATATAGCTATGTACAGTGTAAACATTACTGGCGCAACATAATATAATTTGCATACATTCATTTTATAAAGTCTCAACGCAGACACACACGCAGCAGAAAATATTTAATATATATAATGCTCTATGAATGTAAACTCTTTAGTGTGAATTTGGCTTTAATTTATGTTGATGGAGATGACCAGGAAATCATTAGTCAACCACAAACAAAAGGGAAATATTCGCCAAACCAAGGAACGTAGAAATAGAAATACTTGAAATGACCTCTACTCCTTTTCTCCATACAACATCACCATTCCCTCCTTTCACATTCACAGCCCTTAAATAAGGACCAATAACATAATAAAATCAACTTTCGTTTGACTGTGTTGAAGAGGAGTGATGAATGAATGGGGCTCCGGTACCTCCGCTGAACAATGTGGCCAGCTCTTAGCATAACAAAGCCATTTCTCAGCCTGCCCTGCACTTCCACTCCTCTATCTGTTCACACTGTCAAAACACTGGCAGTTCACTTTCCCTTCTTTTTCTCCTCTTTCTCCGCCCTCAAACACAATGAGAGCCCCATTCTGATGCACTGACAGCTCGAGAGGCAGAGGGGGCATTCGACCTCTCTTCCACTCAGGAGTAGAGGAGTAGCTAGTCCCCTTTTTTGTGTATCAATCGGCTGGCTAATTAGCCGTGTGTTTACGGGCCACTCAATTCCGTCAAGGACGGCAAGCAATGAAATTACATTCTGCTCGAGCAATTATGAGAGATGCGTCGGGACTTTGTAGAATACAAAAGAAAGAAGGATAGTTAAAGGACATACAGCTAAAAAGCGAGAGAGATAGCAAGAAAAAGCGAGAGAGTCAGGGTGAGTACCATGCACATATTATACAACCGGAATCTAAACAGAACAAGAGCCTGGACCCTCATGTGTAAAAGAGGTGTGTTATATATCAGTGCTCTGTGTTCCCTCACCAACCTAGACAAAAACACATTCACCCCAACCAATATTGATCCAAAGGAACCTGAGAGATCAACATCACTTTTCAATCATTAAAGCATCCAACAATGAAGACTTTCCTTGTTTATGCAGTAAATTATTTTGCAGTAACAAGAGCGATAAAAGCAAGCCTTTGATCATTCAATTAAATGTGATAAGCTGTCTTATCCATCATAGGGTTTTCATCTTATTTGATTAAGGTTATTAGCAACAGCATTAATTACAAATAATTCAGGGATAAAATAAAATAATAGATTGTTATACTAGAGAGAGAATTCCTTTCTAATCTATGAGCCTTTGTAGCCAATTTCCATTTATAAGGGATTTACATAGGGGACACCTGAGGCACTAAATGATTTACTATGGCTACGTGCCAAATGGCACCATATTCCCTACATAGTGCACTACTTTTGACCAGAGCCCTATTGGAGAACAGGGTGCCATTTGGGACGCAACCTATAACAACAGAAACCCATGAGGACACTACTTCCCTTTAATAACTCTTATTAAAATCTACTGTTGGCCCTGCAGTCATGATTCAATAATTCTGTCTGAAAATTAAATGTTCCTAAACAGTCTAGTGAGATGGAAAGGAACATGTGGGGGCTTATAGCCTCTTCTCTAATCACACGGTAGTTAGTGAAGTCAGTTTTTGCTGAGGCATGTCTAAGCTACAGTACGTCAATGCTACTAACGAGGATATCAATGATAGGCCTCTAACATTCATTTACATACAGTTTCTTTGGTATTATGTTCAATGTGATGGAACTGGCTTACAGTATTCACACCCCTTGACTTTTTACACATTTTGTTGTGATACAGCCTGAAATTAAAATGGATTAAATATATATTTTGTGTCACTGATCTACACACAATACCCCATAATGTCAAAGTCAAATTTTGTTTGTAGAATATTTTTTCATTAATCTTGAGTCAATAACTATTCAACCCCTTTGGCAAGCCTAAATAAGTTCAGGAGTACAAAATGTGCTTAACAAATCGCATAATAAGTTGCATGGATTCCCTGTTCAATAATAGTGGTTAACATTGTTTTTTTTATGACTACCCAATCTCTGTACCCCACAAATACAATTATCTTTAAGGTCCCTCAATTGAGTAATGAATTTCAAACACAGATTCAACCACAAAGACCAGGGAGTTTTTTCAATGCCTCGCAAAGAAGGGCACCGATTGGCAGATGTGTGTAAAAAAAAAAGCAGTTGCTCAATATCCCTCTGAGCATGGTGAAGTTATTAGGCTTTGGATGGTGTATCAATATACCCAGTCACAACAAAGATTCAGACGTCCTTCCTAACTCAGTTGCCGGAGAGGAAGAAAACCACTCAGGGATTTCGCCATGAGGCCAATGGTGACTTTAAAAGAGTTACATAGGTTAATGGTTGTGATAGGAGAAAACTGTGGATGGATCAACAACATTGTAGTTACTCCACAATACTAACCTAAATGACAAAGTGAAAAGAAGGAAGCTTGTACAGAATACAAATATTCCAAAACATGCAAATCCAACAGAACATATCACTGAGTACCACTCTATTTTCAAGCATGGTGGTGGCTGCATCATGTAATGGATTTGCTTGTCATCGGCAAGGACTAGGGAGTTGTTTTGGATAAAAAATAAACGGAAAACAGCTAGTAGTGGTAGTGGTAGAAAAAGTACCCAATTGTCATACTTGAGTAAAAGTAAAGATACCTTAATAGAAAATGACTCAAGGAAAAGTGAAAGTCACCCAGTAAAATACTACTTGAGTAAAAGTCTAAAAGTATTTGGTTTTAAATCTACTTAAGTATCAAAATGAAATGTAATTGCTAAAATATAATTAAGTATCAAAAGTAAAAGTATGAATAATAAACACTTCCTTACATTAAGCAATCCAGACGCCACAATTTTCTTTTCTTTTAAATGTACGGATAGTCAGGGACATACTCCAACACTCAGACATAATTTACAAACAAAGCATTTGTGTTTAGTGAGTCCGCCAGATCAGAGGCATTAGGGATGACTAGGGATGTTCTCTTGATGTTCTCTTGATGACTAGGGATGTTCGCTTGTCCCGCTAAGCATTTAAAATGTAACGAGTACTTTTTGTTGTCAGGAAAATGTATGGAGTAAAAAGTTCATAACTTTCTTTAGGAATGTAGTGAAGTAAAAGTAAAAGTTGTCAAATATATAAATAGTAAAGTACAGATACCCCCATAAATGACTTAAGTAGTACTTTAAACTATTTTTACCTAAAGAACTTTACACCACTGGCTATAAGCGCAGGCAAATCCTAGAGGAAAACCTTGTTCAGTCACAGGGTGACAAATTCAGCTTTCAGCAGGACAATAACCTATTTAATTTTCAATAAATTTGCAAAAATGTCTAA
The DNA here is from genome assembly GCF_045679555.1 of Salvelinus alpinus. Taxonomy (NCBI): domain Eukaryota; kingdom Metazoa; phylum Chordata; class Actinopteri; order Salmoniformes; family Salmonidae; genus Salvelinus; species Salvelinus alpinus. Next base: position 15,957,512 of record NC_092094.1, read on the forward strand.
AAACATGTTTTCACTTTGTCATTATGGGGTATTCCAAATAAATCTAATCAAATGTTATTAGTCACATGTGCTGAATACAACAGGTGTAGACCTTACAGTGAAATGCTTACTTGAGCCTCTCACCAACAATGCAGATTACGGATAAGAATAAGAAATAAAAGTAACAAGTAATTAAAAAGCAGCAGTAAAATAACAATGTCGAGACAATATACAAGTGGGAACCGGTACAAAGTGCGGGGGCACCGGTTAATTGAGGTAATATGTACATGTAGGTAGAGTTATTAAAGTGACTATGCATAGATAACAACATAGAGTAGCAGCGGCGTAAAAGAGGGGGAGAGGGGGGAGGGGCAATGCAAATAGTCTGGGTAGCCATTTGATTAGGTGTTCAGGAGTCTTATGGCTTGGGGGTAGAAGCTGTTTAGAAGCTCCTTGGACCTAGATTTGGTGCTCCGGTACCGCTTGCCGTGCGGTAGCAGAGAGAACAGTCTATGACTAGGGTGGCTGGAGTCATTGACAATTTTTAGGGCCTTCCTCTGACACCACCTGGTATAGAGGTCCTGGATAGCAGGGAGCTTGGCCCCAGTGACGTACTGGGCCGTTCGCATTACCCTCTGTAATGCCTTGCGGTTGGAGGCCGAGCAGGTGCCATACCAGGCAGTGATGCAACCAATCAGGATGCTCTCGATAGTGCACCTGTAGAACCTTTTGAGGATCTGAGGACCCATGCCAAATCTTTTCAGTCTCCTGAGGTTTTGTTGTGCCATCTTCGCGACTGTCTTGGTGTGCTTGGACCATGTTTGTTTGTTGGTGATGTGGACACCAAGGCACTTGAAGCTCTCAACTGCTCCATTGCAGCCCCATCGATAAGAATGGGTTCGTGCTCGGTCCTCTTTTTCCTGTAGTCCACAATCATCTCCTTTGTTTTGATCACGTTGAGGGAGAGGTTGTTGTCCTGGCACCACACTGCCAGGTCTCTGACCTCCTCCCTTTAGGCTGTCTCGTTGTTGTCAGTGATCAGGCCTACCACTGTTGTGTCATCAGCAAACTTAATGATGCAGTCATGAGTGAACAGGGTGTACAGGAGGGGACTGAGCATGCACCCCTGAGAGGCCCCTGTGTTGAGGATCAGCGTGGCGTATGTGTTGTTACCTACCCTTACCACCTGGGGGCGGCCCATCAGGAAGTCCAGGATCCAGTAGCAGAGGGAGGTGTTTAGTCCCAGGGTCCTTAGCTTAGTGATGAGCTTTGAGGGCACTATGGTGTTGAATGCTGAGCTGTAGTCAATGAATAACATTCTCACATAGGTGTTCCTCTTGTCCAGGTGGGAAAGGGCAGCGTGGAGTGCAATAGATATTGCATCATCTGTGGATCTATTGGGGCGGTATGCAAATTGGAGTGAGTCTAGGATAATGGTGTTGATGTGAGCCATGACAAGCCTTTCAAAGCGCTTCTTAGTTACAGACATGAGTGCTACGGGTCGGTAGTCATTTAGACAGGTTACCTTAATGTTCTTGGGCACAGGCACTATGGTGGTCTGCTTGAAACATGTTGGTATTACAGAGGTTGAAAATGTCAGTGAAGACACTTGCCAGTTGGTCAGCGCGTGCTCGCAGTAAACGTCTTGGTAATCCGTCTGGTCCAGCGGCCTTGTGAATGTTGACCTGTTTAAAGGTCTTGCTCACATCGGCTGCGGAGAGCGTGATCACACAGACTTCCGTAACAGCTGGTGCTCTCATGCATGTTTCAGTGCCATTTGTCTCAAAGTGAGCATAGAAGGTTCTTAGCTCGTCTGGTAGTCTCGTTTCGGTGGGCAGCTCTCGGCTATGCTTCCCTTTGTAGTCTGTAATAGTTTGCAAGCCCTGCCACATCCAACGAGCGTCAGAGCCGGCATAGTACGATTCGATCTTAGTCCTGTATTGATGCTTTGCCTGTTTGATGGTTCGTCGATTTCTTATAAGCATCCGGGTTAGAGGAAAAAAAGGATTCTGCCAGTCCGTGGTGAGTAATCGCAGTCCTGATGTCCAGAAGTTATTTTCGGTCATAAGAGACAGTAGCGGCAACATTATGTACAAAATAAGTAAAAAACGAAGTTACAAAAAATGCAAATATACGAACATAAAACACAATTGGTTGGGGACACGTAAAACATCTGCCTTCTTCTCCTGCGCCATTTTTCCCTTTTGTGTGTAGATGGGTTAAAAATATATATGTAATCCATTTTGAATTCAGGCTGTAACACAACAAAATGTCAACGGAGACAGGGGCAGGGAGGAGATGTTTTTGCCAGCGCTGCAGATGGCTATATCGGGCCGCTAATACAGGACTATTAAAGGCCCAGGCCACTACTTTTGTGAGAAAAAAATATGTTTATTTATTTGTTATTATTCTTTTATTATTCAGATTTTTCAGGGGGTGCTGCAGAACCCTCAGAACCCTTACTTCCCACGGCTATGGTGTTGAATAACTACAAAATGCATTATGAAGACACTATCCTCCAAGTTATAAATGGAAGATGTATCAACATAAAATATGTTATGAAGCAAGTGTATCAACAGTAAGGATTTCTTCTTTGTTGAGGATTCCAGTTTAAGATTCCACCCCGAAAAAACACTATTATCTCTTTTGGTAACTAATGAAAGATCTTTGAGACATGAAGATATTCATTGAGATTTCGACAACAGGGCTGCAGCAGTGATGAGCATATTCAAATGGGGCTTAAATGAGATGCAAAGAAGAAAATAACATCTCAGTCAGAACATACACTAGGGTCAGACCCCACACTTATGGAGTTAAGAATAAAGCACTTATCTCAAAACAGACAACCCATAGCTTATGTCATCTGCCCTTACATTCAGAGGCTCTAGCATATGATTGTTTGAGGAATGAAAGAGCCATTTTGGCATCGGCAGTGGCGGGCGTGAAAGAGAGCTTCTGTTCTGTACCATGGCCCCGTGTTGTCAAAGCCTCCGACAGTCACCAAGGTCAGGGGAATTAGGATTAGACGAGCGCTCTGCCTGATGTTTGAAACAACGATATGGCCTGGATGCTCATTGGAGAGGTGCCATGGTTCCATATTCCTGCCTGACCTCCGACCTCTGGATAAAGCGCTTCTTCTTTCTGCGATAATGAAATTGGATAGCTCTGAGGTGAGACATTAATGTTTTGTTAACAGGGGAATATCTGTGTTGTTTGCTTAGAGAGGTACATCTTGGCTAGATGGAGGTCTTGGTGTGTGGAAGCCTCACCTAGGCCAATCTCTTACAGCTTCTCGTGGCTTCATCAGACCGGGCCCAGGTGCCATAAATGGAATAGGCTATCAACAAAATGGATGCTGTCAAGAAGAAAGGAAATCAATGACAGAGGAAGCATTACCAAAAGTCTCAAATTCTCAATGGTGAGTGCAGCATTCAGAATTTTACCAAGGTATTTGCCTATGGTACCAAACCAGGGGAAACACTGATTGAGGTCACATCCCTGCCTCGTTGGCCTGTAATGTGTTGTGTAGGATAAGTCCCTCACCCTCCCTGTGTGTGTGTGTGTGTGTGTGTGTGTGTGTATGTGTGTGTGTGTGTGTGTGTGTGTGTGTGTGTGTGTGTGTGTGTGTGTGTGTGTGTGTGTGTGTGTGTGTGTGTGTGTGTGTGTGTGTGTGTGTGTGTGTGTGTGTGTGTGTGTGTGTGTGTGTAAGAACTCACTCACCCTCCCTGTGATGTGTGTGTATGGGAGAACTCACACCCTCCCTGTAATGTGTGTATATGATGTAAGTCACTCACCGTGGACAGCGGCACAGTGTCACTATTCAGGGACAGCAGATCACAGCAGGCCAGTAGGTCTCCCCATCACTGAGACTGGGACTGGGGATAGTACTAGGAATGGGATCTTCAATTCTAATCCTGCTCAGATATCTTGAACTCTTTTATCCAAAGCGATATGGTTCATACCATATGAACTTCAATTCAAGATGCTAGGCTATGCAAATCTGAAACATCTCTCACACAAGTTCACACAATTGTGTTTGCCTTGAATGAATGCAAAATTAAATTACCAAAATTAAACAATACAGAGGGCCACCCTCGGCACTCAACATTATACAACCTACCACTATCAATTCCAATAAGATCCCTGTGTTTCAAATGTGCTTTAGTGAGCCACTGAATCATCATATAAGAGAGTTTTTACAATTCAACAAAATATCAGTCCGTCTGCTTGTGTGAGAGTCAGTCATTCCTATGAAGGTACAAAATGAAGCGCCTGACTGGCCTGTAGAAAACAATTAGTCTGCAGTAAAAGACAGAGGCAGCGGGCAGCAGTTTAACATCTCATAGTGCTGTGATTGTCCTTTAGCTGTTCAGACTGCTGTCCCACGAGAACTAATTATCCAGACGAGGCTGTAGCACACACACAAACACACACACACACACACACACACACACACACACACACACACACACACACACACACACACACACACACACACACACACACACACACACACACACACACACACACACACACACACACACACACACACACACACACACACACACACACATTTACACTTTGCACAGAACCATTGTTCAAACACAGAGTAAAAATGCACTAAACATTTTTAGAGGCTAAACACACATAGAGGCTATCATCACTCCAATCAGTTTGATTTCAGTTAATCATGTCTATGTGCTCCAGTGTCACTGTGTTCCATAATTATGACACCATTTGAAAAGAGACACCATGTCTGCCTTTTCATCAGATCTAATAATCTGATTTAAAGTAATGAAAAACACAAGTATTTGCCAAGCGGCTGGTAGGGATCTGAGTAGCATACACCAAAGACTGGTTTAAAAGCTTGGCCCTTCAGAGTTAGTTACTAGGCAGAAATAGGGACATAGCACAATACAGTGATATAAAATCCACATTTGGTGAATGAGTGAAAGAGAGTTATAGTACTTGCCATTTGCTCATTCAGTTTTCATGGCATGTAATGATGACAAGGCACACAAACAGAATGTTTTTGTCCTAATGCTAAAATATTGTACTGCAGTGGGCTAAATCAGGGTTACACAGAGGGTTACTGAGTGGTGTTTTTATTTTATTTTAGTGCTTTATACTACTCCACAATTTTGTGATATGCAATTGGTAGTTACAGTCTTGTCCCATCGCTGCAACTCCCGTATGGACTCGGGAGAGGCGAAGGTTCAGAGTCATGCATCCTCCGAAACACGACCTTGCCAAGCTGCACTGCTTCTTGACACACTGCTCGCTTAGCCCGGAAGCCAGCCGCACCACTGTGTCGGAGGAAACACCAGACAACTGGCAACCGAAGTCAGTGTGCATGCGCCCGGCCCACCACAGGAGTCGCTAGAGCACGGTGGGACAAGGACATTCTGGTCAGCCAAACCCTTCCCTAACTCGGACAATGCTGGGCCAATTGTGCGCCGCCTCATAAGTCTCCCGGTCGAGGCCAGCTGATACACAGCCTGGGATCGAACCCGGGTCTGTAATGACACCTCTAGCACTGCGATGCAGTGCCTTAGACAGCAATTCTGGGTGGTCCTAGACAAATCTACTTTGAAAAAGTATACACCTCACACACAAGGTTATGGGCTTAAAAAAATAGAAGACAACTGTATCATGTCAAATGTAGAGTTGAAATGTATTCAATTTTGAGTTTGCATCCCAATATTACACTTTATATGCATCAAAGAAGACTAAAATATAACAAAACCGTTTGACATAGAAACACTGGATTTTCGGCGTAGAAAGAAGAAAAGGTTTATTAATTATAAAATTATGAAAAATATGACTAACATTCCACCCATGAGGCCACTAGAGGGCGAGTTGGTCATTTGACTGCAGGAAAACTACAGAGCAAGTTTCGTGAAATGTTCTTTTTAAATCTGTGGTTAAGATATGAGTTGTAGTCATGTACGTCAATTCTATTTAATACACAACTGAAATTATGTAAATTATCCACTGGGTTTGTATTGGGAAGATAAATGCCAATAGAAAACAAGATGGAAGACATTCCTACATATATGACACAGGGGGACTCTAATTGGTAACAGTGACTGACAAATGCTGTACATCAACATTTCCCCATTACTCAAATACCACCACATAGACCATTAACAAGGACACACAAATGAAGTGTGAATGCAGTATGATACCCGAGATGTGAAGGGCACTTAGCGCAGTATGGAGATGAAGAAGGAGGGGAAGGAGATGATTATGCCAGCCTAGTTGAAAACATACAGGATGTCACCCAATCATTGGCAATGGAAGGAGAACAGTGATTTGCAATGCCTTGGCAGCCAGGTAGCACAAAAAGGGAAGAGAACTCTGACAAGTAAATGTACATCTCAGGGCTATTGCTAAGCTCCTCTGTTGTTGAAATTTGTGTTGACACTGTTTTGTATGGCTTTCACTTTTACTATTTATTTTCTCGATTGTTCAAATGTGGTTGCTCTGTTCATCTCCATCTTGAGTCTTAAAAAGTTAAATGGAGACTTTTTGCAATGGTTGCTTTACAAACTTATCACACACATCATCAAGCATACAATTGAAGTCGAAAGTTAACATACACCTTCACAATTCCTGACATTTAATCACAGGAAAATTCCCTGTCTTAGGTCAGTTAGGATCACCACTTTCTTTTAAGAATGTGAAATGAACAATAGTAGAGAGAATTATTTATTTCAGCTTTTATTTCTTTCATCACATTCCCAGTGGGTCAGAAGTTTATATACACTCAATTAGTATTTGGTAGCATTGTCTTTAAACTGTTTAACTTGGGTCAAACGTTTCGGGTAGCCTTCCACAAGCTTCCCACAATAAGTTGTGTGAATTTTGGCCCATTCCTCCTGACAGAGCTTGAGTAACTGAGTCAGGTTAGTAGGCCTCCTTGCTCGCACACACTTTTTCAGTTCTGCTCACAAATTTTCTATAGGATTGAGGTCAGGGCTTTGTGATGGCCACTCCAATACCTTGACTTTGTTGTCCTTAAGCCATTTTGCCACAACTTTGGAAGGATGCTTGGGGTCATTGTCCATTTGGAAGATCCATTTGCGAACAAGCATTAACTTCCTGACTGATGTCTTGAGATGTTGCTTCAATATATCCACATAATTTTCCTGCCTAATGATGCCATCTATTTTGTGAAGTGCACCAGTCCCTCCTGCAGCAAAGCAACCCCACAACATGATGCTGCCACCCCCGTGCTTCACGGTTGGGATGGTGTTCTTTGGCTTGCAAGCCTCCCCTTTTTCCTCCAAACATAACGATGGTCATTATTCCCAAACAGTTCTATTTTTGTTTCATCAGACCAGAGGACATTTCTCCAAAAAGTAGGATCTTTGTCCCCATGTGCAGTTGCAAACTGTAGTCTGGCTTTTTTATGGCGGTTTTGGAGCAGTGGCTTCTTCCTTGCTGAGCGGCCTTTCAGGTTATGTCGATATAGAACTTGTTTTACTGTGGATATAGATACTTTTGTCCCTGTTTACTCCAGCATCTTCACAAGGTCCTTTGCTGTTTTTCTGGGATTGATATGCGCTTTTCGCACCAAAGTACGCTCATCTCTAGGAGACAGAACGTGTCTCCTTCCTGAGCGGCATGACGGCTGCATGGTCCCATGGTGTTCATACTTGCGCACTATTGTTTGTACAGATGAACGTGGTACCTTCAAGCATTTGGAAATTGCTCCCAAGGATGAACCAGACTTGTGGAGGTCTTGGCTGATTTCTTCATGATTTTCTCCTGATGTCAAGCAAAAAGGCACTGAGTTTGAAGGTTAGCCTTGAAATACATCCACAGGTACACCTCCAATTGACTCAAATTATGTAAATTTGCCTATCAGAAGCTTCTAAAGCCATGACATCATTTTCGGGAATTTTCCAAGCTCTTTAAAAGGCACAGTCAACTACTGTATGTAAACTTCTGACCCACTGGAATTGTGATACAGTGAATTATAAGTGAAATAATCTGTCTGTAAACAATTGTTGGAAAAATGACTTGTGTCATGCACAAAGTAGATGTCCTAACCGACTTTCCAAAACTATAGTTTGTTAACAAGAAATGTGTGAAGTGGTTGAAAAATGAATTTTAATGACTCCAACGTAAGTGTATGTAAACTTCCAACTTCAACTGTATGTTGAACATCATGGCATTCCAAACAACATTTTAAAGAGCGCTTAAAGCAAACCTTACAGAAGTAAATGAGCGGAACATTTGGGGGATGACTTGCAACATTGTAAGCAGAAGGAAGGAAGTAGCTTTATGAAAAAATGACTTTATTCGGACAACAACAAAAAACAGCACTAAAATATCATGGGAAATATCAGAGTACCTATGCCAAAAAAGGGCAACCAAAAGACATTGCAATTTGTAGATAGTGTATTTCATGCTAGAATTATATTTCATGCTAGATTGTTTATCATGCTAGAATGTAACAGCATGGTCTGATCTAGTTCTAATGATGCTGGGGGCTCAAGGGGTTAATGGAGATAAGGAGGTCTAAAGAGAGGAATAGCTAGAACGGACCCTCTCTCTTTTCGGATTGGCATCTTCCCATTCCCTCCTGTGCAGCCAGGAGAGAGAGAGAGAGAGTGAGAGAGGGTGTGTGTGTGTGTGTGTGTGTGTGTGTGTGTGTGTGTGTGTGTGTGTGTGTGTGTGTGTGTGTGTGTGTGTGTGTGTGTGTGTGTGTGTGTGTGTGTGTGTGTGTGTGTGTGTGTGTGTGTGTGTGTGTGTAGCCAGGAGTTTGTGTATTCCCCAGCGAACACTGAGGCCTGTAAATTGTTTATCAGACACTAATGCAGTCTCTAATCCTATTTGCATTCATATTAGTTCCCCGTATCGCCATCTGAGGAAATTACTTATTCCAATTCTTCAGAGGGGTAAATAACTTTATGCATGATATCGGTATCTTCATAATTCAGATCGGTAAAGTCAATTTGGTTTAAGCTTGCCGTGTGTGAGGGAGAGGTTGTGAGGGAAACTTATTTGGAGACGGTTTGGATCACTGAACATGTACACATGAGAGCGGGTAATGGATTCTATCATAGGAGCGCTGGCTGCAAGAGAGTTAAATTCTCAAATTTACCCCCTCAGATTCCTCCGGCTTGGCTTAAAGGGATAGTTCACCCAAACTACAAAATTATATTGGTTTCTTTACCTTGTAAGCAGTCTATGGACAAGGTATGAGAGCAATCCATGCTTTGGTTTAGTTTGTGTATTTGTTGCACAAATCCCATTCAAGTCATGAGACCGATATTAGCATTTTCCGAGTGTTATGGAATATGGAAAGTTTAGTGATTGGATAAGAGTAAATAAACCAAATTGTATGTCCTTACCTAAATGTCCCTTGTTATAAACTCAGTCTATTCACTAAAGGGGGCTTTGTGATTCAGAAAGAAGGATCATTGGCTTAATAAGAGAACCATCTGCAGTTGAACAAATATTATTGAAGACGTTCAGATCATCTCTAATCAACATTGTGATGAGTGGAAGCAGGACATGAATGCCAAATTACCACCCCCAAACCTATAAAAACAGTTACTATATGAACAATGCAGAAATTCTATTGAATAGAAAAAATCAAAATGGTTTGATGAAAGAATAAAGAGAGAGTAGGTGAGAGAAAGAAAAGCTGTCAGAAAAGCTGGGCTTTGAACATGATCAGAGACATAGTTTAAACAAAGAACAAAGCAGGCAACTACGGAGAAGAAAGGGCTACCTGCGAGTTGGGAAAACAAAGGGTTTGAGGAAGAGAAGACATTTTGGCAGTGTGAGCAGTATAGCTAGAGAGTGGTGTGGAACTACAGTTGAAACCCATGAATATCAATGAGTGTTAGATATATTATTTCCCATCAGGTATTGTAGCTTTACTCACCTCCTCTGCCTGGGTGATCACCACTGCTGGGATGCAGCCTCCTTGCTCCCCCTACGCATCATCTGTGGTCAGGTCCAGGTCTAGGTTGAGTGGCCCATTTGGGACGACCTTTTGCTGGTCTTGGTGTGATCCCAGTAGTTGCTCTTGGTCCTGGTTTGGGTTTGGGGATTAATCAGTGCAGTATGGTACATGCTTATCTCCAGCTAGATCATGGTTAGAGTCCTGTGCCTGTTTCTGGTTCTCATCTGATAGCAGGCTGGGAATGGTGACTTCATGCAGCCTGTCGTGGTCCTGTCCAGGGAGTGGTAATGGATCCTGTTCCACACTACTCAGCCTGCCTAGATCTCCCTCGAGCCTTTCTAGGTTTGAGCTGTGAGCTGTGCATTGCTTCAGGGCTACATTACACTGATACTCCTTGTTTCCCAGTGGATCCTCATCCTGGTCCTGGGCATTTCCTGGAGAATCCTGTTCTTCTGTAGGACATTTCTCTGAGCCCAGTGAACCATTTTGATCCTGGACTTGATGTGAGTCATTTTGATTCAGACTGTCCTGGTCTTGTGCTGGAGCTGTACCCTGGTCTAGACTGTATAGTCTCACCTGGCCTTGCACTAAACCCTTGTCAAGACACTACAGTGTTTTCCTGGATTTGTGCTGGACCCTGGTCTAGACCTTGCAATGTTTCCTGGTCTGGTGCTGAACTCGTACCTAGACTATTCCGCCAGTCTTGGAACTGTCTTGCTGTCATTGGCTGTTGGCGATGTTCTGGAGGCCTTGACTCTCCCTCCAAACCCTGCTGGGACTCCTGAAGACCTGAAGAAGACACTGTCATAGGGCACGGAGTCGCCTGCCAATGGAGAGCAAGACGCAGAGGTTAAAACATACACAGATACAAACGTGTGCATATACGGATTACACGCAAACACACACACACACATGCAAGCACGCGCTCACACACATTTTGAATTCTAGGCTAAAAGCCTCGTTCTTGAATACTGTGGTTAATGGGATATCCAGTCTAGAACACTATAGTATATCCCAGTTCTCTTTCCCTGGCAGTGCTGTCATAGTAACCATTAGCCCTTACAGTGAAGTCCTTTCATTAACACAGACAATGCCCCGACATTTCCCATGCTTAATACACAAATCCCATGGGTAGTAATTACAGTTGAGTCCAGCTAACAAGGATTACAGTTTATACTTTAACAACTATTTTTAAAAGGAATGTATTTTTCGAATTAATTGAACACACTGTCTTACAAGTAACCTCTTGTCATTTGCCCTCCAGGCTAAGCAAATTAATAAAGAATGGGGTAAAAAGAGAGGAGATTTTGCTTTCATCTGCAGAATTATCTCCACAAAAGAACCAGTACCACAGAGACTGTGGGGGAATTAGATGATGAATTACAACTGTGCATCTTCAACTTTGTCCTCACAAGTTGTTTACATACAGGTAACTGCCGAAATAAAGGAAACACTTGAGTAAATGAGAGATACAAAGTATATTGACAGCAGGTGCTTCCGCACATGTGTGGTGAATGAGCAATTCCTAAGCAATTAACATCCCATCATGCTAAGGGTCATGTATAAAAATGCTGAGATTCTGGAGCGGCGTCTGAGACAGCGTTCTCCACCATCATCAGCAAAACACCAAATTATTGAATTTCTTGTGGAAGAATGGTGTCACATCCCTACAATAGAGTTCCAGACACTTGTAGAATCTATGCCAAGGCACAGTGAAGCTGTTCTGGCTCGTGGTGGCCCAATGCCCTATTAAGACGCTTTATGTTGGTGTTTCCTTTATTTTGGCAATTACAGTACCTGTACCTTTAAGGCATAAAAAAGTACATAGTAGTAATCAAGATGGTCATACAAACAAACACATGTTGGGTCACCAGCTGGTGTCAAGCTACTAGATAAAGAAAACCAGAGTAAATGCATATAATAGGTTATCATATTATATAACTGCTGTTTAGAAATGGATCACCACCATACCACATGCATTTATGGCCTTTAACTAATATGATTCTCAACATCCAACACTGTAACCAACAGTGCTTATAAGATGCAAGCCTACATCATACTCCTCCCCAACTGTAACCTAACAGTACATTGCAGTGCATTAGTAAGGGATGCTTAAAAGTGTGAAAATACCATCTCTAATCTACTCAACCCATCTGTAGTTTATAAGCTGAGAAACTGCATATGAGCCACAAATGATCATGCCCATCAACCGCACCATTTCCCCCTGCACACACACCGACACACACACACACACCGACACCACACACATACACATCATCAACAGCACCATTTCCCCCGGCAGCAATAAGGAGTGTGGTCATGCTTATGATGTACTTAGAGAGACTCCTTAAGGAGAAGACTTTTCACATTGCTCAGGCTTCATTATGCTCAATCAGTATTTGTTTAGTGTCTCCATGTTACTGACTTATTTTCAAATGAAAAGTTCTCTCTCTTTCTTCAGGCACGTTCTGGTAATGTATTGTGTAATTGAAATGGGAATATTATCCCAATCTCTTTCCCAGGTGTATTAAAAGTCTAACTGTAAATCATATTGTTGCTGTTTTTTAATACTGTATATAAAACATTGTCAACAACTAATTTCTAGTATCTGGCACAGTTAAATTCATGGGAGAACAGACTAATTTCAGAATATCAACACAGCATTCGTATCTTAACACTTCACTGTATAAGAGAAGGATTTCCATTCAGACACAGAGACACCGAGAAGAGAAGGCTAGAGGGACAAACAGTAGCCAGGTTCAACAAGGGCTTCTATATTCTACACATCTAGGTTTGCGATCATCACTCATGCTCCAGCTATTACAGTTTGTCTATCAATGGAACAGCTTACCTGTGTATTCATGTCACAGTCACTTCTCCTGGGTGGTAGGTTGTGGTGTGGCTGTCATCTAAAGAAAACCAGACACACAGAGCTTATCAAGATCACCCCATACTGTTTGTAGATTTTTCTTTTAAGACAACGATGATGACAGAGACTGACCACACACCATGGGCCAGTGTGAAAGTGATGTCTGTTAAGCTATCCACTCTAGTTATAGTAACCACAAATAAGATGAACTCTATCCATGCACACAGGTCTGACTAAGCAGAGCTGTTGAGCGTTGTGTTTACAGTAGAAGCTTACAATAACCATGGGCAATTTAATCTCGTTAAGGCTTTTAGGCAAATATAACTTTAAATAGAGGCGGGGGGCAGGTAACTGCCTATTCAGCATCCTGATGGTCTGGGGGTAGAAGCTATTGGCCAGTTTTACAGTTTTTGCCATGACACTCATACAGTATACTGCCCATGTCTGAGAGATGGAAGCGGGGAGAACAGACCATGTCTTCCCGCAACACCTGGTGCTGTAGGTTTTCTGAAAGGCAGGCAGTGTGCACCCAATGGTGCGTTCAGCTGAGCGTACCACTCTCTGTATTGCCTTGTGGTCCGCAGCGGTGGAGTTGCCGTTCCAGGCTGTGATGCAGCCCAACACTATGCTCTCAATGGTGCTCCTGTATAACACTGTGAGGGCCAGCGTGGACAGGCCTAATTTCTTCAGATTGAAGAGTCGCTGTAGTGCCTTCTTCACCACTGCGTCCAAAGCGGTTTGACCATTTCAGCTCCACGGAGATGTGTTCGCCCCGTTGATGAGGATGGGGGTGTGTCCAGCCAGGTTTCTCCTGAAGTCCACAATCAGCTATTTTGTTTTGCTGATGTTGAGGGACAGGTTGTTTACCTGGCACCAAGCCGTCTGAGTGCCTACCTCCTCCCTGTGGGCCGTCTCGTCGTTGTTGGTAATTAAATCAAATCAAACTTTATTTGTCACTTGCACTGAATACAACATGTGTAGACCTTACCGTGAAATGCTTACTTACAAGCCCTTAACCAACAATGCAGTTCAAGAAAGAGTTAAGAAAATATTTACCAAGTAAACTAAGGTAAAAACGTATGAAAATGTAACACAATAAAATAACAATAACGAGGCTATATAAAGGGTGTACTGGTACCGAGTCAATGTGCGGGGGTACAGGTTAGCCGAGGTAATTTGTACACATAGGTAGGGGTGAAGTGACTTTGCATAGATAATAAACAGTATGTAGCAGCAGTGTGGGGGGGGGGGGGGGGGGCATTCGTGTCAATGTAAATAATCCGGTGGCCATTTGATGAATTGTTTAGCAGTCTTATGGCTTGGAGGTCGAAGCTGTTAAGGTGCGTTTTGGTCCTAGACTTGGCGCACCGGTACCGCTTGCCGTGTAGTAGCAGAGAAAACAGTTACCATACCAGGCAGTGATGCAAAGGTGTTGTTGTGCCCTCTTCACGACTGTTTTGGTGTGTTTGGACGATGATAGTTGTGGACACCAAGGAACTTGAAACTCTCGACCCGCTCCACTACAGCCCGTCGATGTTAACGGGGGCCTGTTCGGCCCACCTTTTCCTGTAGTCCACGATCAGCTCCTTTGTCTTGCTCACATTGAGGCAGAGGTTGTTGTCCTGGCACCACACTGACAGATCTCTGACCTCCTCCCTATAGGCTGTCTCATCGTTGTCAGTGATCAAGCCTACCACTGTTGTGTCGTCAGTAAACTTAATGATGGTGTTGGAGTCGTGTTTGGCCATGCCGACGTCGGTGAACAGGGAGTACAGGAGGGAACTAAGCACACACTGAGGGGCCCCAGTGTTGAGGATTAGCGTAACAGACGTGTTGTTGCCTACCCTTACCACCGGGGGCGGCCCGTCAGGAAGTCCAGAATCCAGTTGCAGAGGGATGTGTTTAGTCCCAGGGTCCTTAGCTTAGTAATGAGCTTTGTGGGCACTATGGTGTTGAACACTGAGCTGTAGTCAATGAACAGCATTCTCACATAGGTGTTCCTTTTGTCCTGGTGGGAAAGGGCAGTATGGAGTGCGATTGAGATTGCGTCATCTGTGGATCTGTTGGGGAGGCATGCAAATTGGAGTGGGTCTAGGGTATCCGGGAGGATGCTGTTGATGTGATCCATGATCAGCCTTTCAAAGTACTTCATGGCTACCGACGTGAGTGCTACGGGGCTGTAATCATTTAGGCAGGTTTCCTTCGCTTCCTTGGGCACAGGGACTATGGTGGTCTGCTTGAAACATGTAGGTATTACAGACTCAGTCAAGGAGAGGTTGAAAATGTCAGTGAAGACACTTGCCAGTTGGTCCACGCATGCTTTGAGTACACGTCCTGGTAATCCATCTGGCACCGCAGCTTTGTGAATGCTGACCTGTTTTATCAGGCTTACTACTGTTGTGTCGTGTGCAACTAGATGAATGAGTTGGAACTGTGTGAGGCCACGCAGTCGTGGGTATACAGGGAGTACAGCAGGGAACTGAGGACACACCCTTGTGGGGCCTCCATGTTGAGAATCAGTGTAGATGAGGTAATGTTGCCTACCTTCACCATCTGGGGGCGGCTGTCAGGGCGGTAAGCGAATTGGAGCGGGTTGAGTGTGTCGGGGAGGGAGGAGTTGATCTGGTCTTTGACTAGCCTCTCAATGCACTTCATGATGACGGAAGTGAGTAAATTCATATAGATCATGTTAACAACTGACTTATATTATCTGATAGAACAAAATGTATAAGATCTCCTAAGCTTGTGTTAACCTTGAACTTTATTGTCAGCGTTTATCCCAAAACTCCATCAAAGACAGTACAGTATGAAGATAGGGAGAAAATCCTCCAATAGAAATTTCCGCTCATCCTTGTAGGCAATGTCATGGCGCCGTTTGCTAGCTAAGCTCATGCGCAGAAACACGGCATTGACCACAGCCACAAAGTCATAAACCCCTCCTACAGTGCCTTTCAGAAAATATTCACACCCCTTGAGTTTTTCCACATTTTGTTGTGTTACAGCCTGAATTTAAAATGGATTAGATTTAATTTTATGTAACTGATCTACATACGATACCCCATAATGTCACAGTGGAATTTTGTTTATAAAAATGTTTACACATTAATAAAGAATGAAAAGCTGAAACATCTTGAGTCAATAAGTATTTAACAAGTGTTTTGTAACTGGCCTACACACAATACACCATAATGTCAAAGTAGAATATTTTTTTTCATTATTATTATTTTTTTTTTTACAAATGAATTAAAAATTAAAAGCTGAAATGTCTTGAGTCAATAAGTATTCAACCCCTTTGTTATGGCAAGCTTAAATACGTTCAGGTGTAAGAATGTTGCTTATCAAGTCACAAGGTCCTGGGGTGGCAGGTAGCCTAGTGGTTAGAGTGTTGGGACAGTTACCGAAAGGTTAGTGGATCAAATCCCCAAGCTGACAAGATAAAAATCTGTTGTTCTGCCCCTGAACAAAGCAGTTAACCCACTCTTCCCCGGTAGAGAGTTGTTGTAAATAAGAATTTGTTCTTAACTGACTTGCCTATTTAAATAAAGGTTACTTTTTTTTTAAACACATAATATGTTGCATGAATTCACTCTGTATGCAATAATAGTGGTTAACAGGATTTTTTTATGACTACCTCATCTCGGTACTACACACATACAATTATCTGTAAGGTCCCTCAGTCAGGCAGTGAATGTCGAACACAGATTCAACCACAAAGACCAGGGAGGTTTTCCAATGCCTTGCAAACGGCACCTATTGGTAGATGGTTAAAAATAAAAATGAATGTAATATCCCTTTGAGCATGGTGAAGTTATTCATTACACTTTGGATGGTGTATCAATACACCCAGTCACTACAAAGATACAGGCATCCTTCCTAACTCAGTTGCTGGAGAGGAAGGAAACTGCTCAGGGACTTCACCATGAGGCGAATGGTGACTTTAAAACAGATACAGAGGTTAATGGCTGTGATAGGAGAAAACTGAGGATAGATCAACAACATTGTAGTTACTCCACAATACTAACCTAAATGGCAAAGTGAAAAGAAGGAAGTCTGAACAGAATAAAAATAATCCAAAACATGAATCATTTTTGCAACATGGCCCTAAAGTAATACTGCAAAAAATATGGCAAAGCATTTACCTTTTTGTCCTGAATACAAAGTGTTGTACAAAGTGTGATGCGTTTTCAAGTTTGAAGATTTCACATTTTCTGGCTTGTTTCATCTGTTTTCTGACTTGCTCCATCCATCTCTGCTTCTTGTTCTCCTTTTTCATCTCTGCCTCCTCTTTTTCCTGATCTTTCTTCTTCCACTCTTGCTCTTCTCTCTTATTTTCATCTTTGCCTCCTCCATTTCCCCCGTTGCAAGTTCCAATTTCTCTCTTTTTGTTCCCACTTTCTCTTTTTCTCTTTCTTTTTCTCCCTCTTTCTTCTCTTGTTTTCAATCGTTTTATGTAAGTTCCTTCTCTTCTCTTTTCTCCTGCTCCTCTTTTAATCTCTTTTCTTTCTTACGCTGCTTTTATCTTCATCTGCCAATCTCTTCCTTTTCCTCTTTTTTCTCTTTTTTCTCTCTTTCTTTCCTCTGCTTTTCTAGCACCTTCTCCATCTCTCTCTCAGTTTTTCTTTCTTTTTTGCCTCCTCCAAATTACTTTTCTCCTCCTTTTCTGTATTTTTCTTCTCTTCCTCTAAGATTTGAATTATATCCTTTTCTCTCCTCTCCTCTTCTCTTCTTCTTTTATTTTTTTCTGTTCCCTCTCGTTCTGTTCCTTCTCTTGCTTTTCACGCTTTTTGTGTTCCTCTTATCATTTTCTGGTTCTTTTACAACTCTTTTTGTCATCTTGTAGGGCTTTTAGCACCTATTTTGAAATGTTTGTTTCTCTTTCAATTCTTGACTCAGACTTCCTTTACTTCCCTTTCCTTCTCTTTCTTTCTCTCAGTCACTTCCTCATCCTCACGACGCTCAGTCACTTCCTCATCCTCACTACGCTCAGTCACTTCCTCATCCACACCACGCTCGGTCAATTCCTCATCCTCACTACTCTCTGTCACTTCCTCATCCTCACCACTCTGTAACTTCCTCATCCTCACTACTCTGTCACTTGCTCATCCTCACTAATCTGTCACTTCCTCATCCTCACTACTCTCAGTCATTTCCTCATCCTCAATACTCTGTCACTTCCTCATCCTCAATATTCTCAGTCACTTCCTCATCCTCACTCTCTTCCCTACCAGCCACCCTTTGACTCTTTTCATGCTCTCCCTCCTCTCCTCCTTCTCTCTTTTCTTCATTTTCTCTCTTCCGTGTTGCATCTATCTCTCTCTTCCTCATTGTCTCTATTGTGTCCTGACAGTTCTCCTTCTCCTTTTGGTCACTGCCATTGGCAGGCAAACAGGTCTATGTGAGACAGAGAAAATAACTTGTTGTTGACACAGACAATGTTGCCTTGGACACCATACAGTCCCTTCAGAAAGTATTCACACCCCTTGACCTTTTCCACGTTTAGTTGGGTTACAGCCTGAATATAAAATGGATTATATTTAATTTTATGTTACTGATCTACATACAATACCCCATAATGTCACAGTGGGATTTTGTTTATAAAAATGTTTACACATTAATAAAGAATGAAAAGCTGAAACATCTTGAGTCAATAAGTATTCAACCCCTTGTTATGGCAAGCCTAAATAAGTTCAGGAGTAAAATTGTTGCTTATCAAGTCACATAATAAGTTGCACGGATTCACTCTGTATGCAATAATAGTGGTTAACATGATTTCTAAATGACTACTCCATCTCTGTACCCCACACATACAATTATCTGTAAGGTCCCTCAGTCGAGTCGTGAATTTCAAATACAGATTAAACCACAAAGACCAGGGATGGTATCCAATGCCTCGCGAAGAAGGGCACCTATTGATAGATGGGTGGGGAAAATGTAAGTTATCAATTACCCTTTGGATGGTGTATCAATACACCCAGCCACTAAAAAGATACAGGCATCCTTCCTAACTCAGCTGCCGGAAAGGGAAAATAACGCTCAGGAATTTCAACATAAGGCAAACAGTGATTTCAAAAAATCATGAACTCTACCAAGTAGGCCTACCCGGCCATTTTAGCCAAAAACCTGGTTCACTATGCAAGGAGGCTGAAACTTGGCCCGCCAGTGAATCTCCCAGCAAGCACAGCAATGACCCCAAGCACCCCAAGATCAAAATCCACAAATAAATGGCTATTTGACCACAAAATCAAAATCTTGCAACGGCCAACTCAGTCTTCAGAACACCATAAAAAATCTGTGGTTTGAATTGAAGAGGGCAGTACATAAGTGCAGACCAAAGGATGGATATCAATGATTTGGAAAGATTGTGTATGGAGGAATGGTGTAGGCGTATATTCCTCCCAGTGCATTCTCCAATCTCATACAACATTTGAGAAAAAAAGCTCAGGGCTGTTATCCTCGCAAGGTGAGGGTGCCTCAGCAATGAAAACAGGGGTGAAAGTCATTTTGACACCTATCTTTCTGACAATTTGTTTTAATACTTGTTAAAGAAAATATACTTCTCTGAGCAATTGTTTTTGCGTAAAATAGTCAACTTTTCCTATTTTGTTTTTGCATACAATATAGCTCAGTATTTGTATTATTGATTTTAAACTGACTTTTTTGCTCATCTTTATCAAGGGTGCCAATAATTTTGGAGGTGACTGTATATCTGCAATTGTTACAACTGAAGAACAGTATAAACAGCGATCCCTCTCAGTTAAAAGGGCAATCTGCGAATGGTAGGCTGCATCCATTTTTTGAATAAATGAATGATGTATACTGTAGGCCTGCACATTGATTCCTGAAGAATATAACTTATACATGCCTCATGAGCTTATTCAACTGTTTTATTTCTACCCCATCAGAACCCAAAATACAGTTTAGGCTACTGCAAGCTTATTCACTCCAATGTTTCTAAATAATGTAAATGTAAACAAATACTGTATAGGTTAAAACCTTTGATATCATGGACGGTCAGTCATTGAATCCACAGAGGTGTCTATGAATATGAGAGTGGTTACATTTCTCTGGCCCCATTCCTCAGCTGTTTACCAAATCAGTGGCGGGGTTAACGCTTTGTTGTTGTTTGAACTGCAGTTTGCCTCCTTAACGGGAGTGCTTCTAATAAGATCATTCATCGATAGTTGACCCTAGATTAATATCATTTTATGTCTTAGGCTACAGGTAATACATAATATTGATTCGATAATAGGCTATCTGAATAATAGCGTAGTGTGTGTGTGTGTGTGTGTGTGTGTGTGTGTGTGTGTGTGTGTGTGTGTGTGTGTGTGTGTGTGTGTGTGTGTGTGTGTGTGTGTGTGTGTGTGTGTGTGTGTGTGTGTGTGTGTGTGTGTGTGTGTGTGTGTGAGAGAGAGAGAGAGTGTGTGTACGCGCGCGCATTCACGGGGGTGGAGCTGACAATTATAGAATGAGGTTGCCTTTTTTCCTCTGCTGACTCCCACTTGCAGGAGGAGCACTTGCCTCAGAATACTCAATTACCAGAGCCTGGCAGGTAGTGAGCATCGACAAAGTGTTCCGCTGGAAGGCTGCATGCAGACTACTTTTCCAGACAACTTGCTGCAGCAAACAACAACAAACCAACCGACGCAACAGTTCGTAATGTTATTGAATGGAATACGTATTTCACAAATGCGAACATTGAGGGAAAGGGCCTGTTTTCAGATGTGTTTCCATGCGCTAGTCTTGTGAGTGTACAACTAACCAGGTGAAAGCTCAGAAGTGGCCCTAAGTGGCTGACTTTAGGAGGTCACTCAGTCATCATGGCGTATCCTCAAGGCTTTCTCTTCCAACCGTCGGTTTCTCTGGCTCTCCATTCCTGTCCCCCGTTCAGTTCCAGTGTGATTTTAGGAAGACCGAGGACAGATGAAATGGGCCGGCCGTCTTCAGGCTCAGCCTTCGCGCCGTACGCGGGATCACCGGCGTTCAATGGCTCATCGCCAGGCTTCAACTCTTACCTTCAGTACAGCGGAGAGCAGAGGGCGGCAATGAACTCGTTTGTGGTGAGTGAATACTCTACAGTTTAATAATTAATTAGGCACTTTGTAAAAACAAAAATGCTGTTCGTTTCCTTGAAAAGGCCTATTTGTATCCGAGTAGGCTGAAGTGTAGCCTTCTGATGCAAGGAGTAGACTATAGATGTTTAATAAATATTTATAAAAGCTTCCTAATAAAAGCTTTAAGTAATTTATAATAAGTTATGCAATTAAATAATTATCACAATTATTTGCTAAACTTTGCAAAAGAAAATATAGAATTTTGAGTTAAAATCGTGTCCAATATTTAATCTGTCATAAATTGTGAATATACTGTGCCTAAATGTAAAGGCCTATAATATACATCAATTTTTATCTCTAAATCAATAGAATTGGAAATGTAAGATCTGGAAATTACGAATACCTTATTTTAGGCTTGCCAGTCTTGTGCAGTCAAAATCTTGAAATAGATGATTATACATTGTCTGTCTATTGACTTTCTAGGGTTCCGCGTATGATCCTTCAGCCGGCATCACTGGCTCTTTAGAATATCACCCGTTTGGTGGTGCATTGGGCCCCTATCCATATGGCGACCCTGCATACAGGAAAAATGCAACACGGGATGCGACTTCCACTCTCAAAGCGTGGCTCAATGAACATCGCAAAAACCCTTACCCCACCAAGGGCGAGAAGATCATGCTGGCAATCATCACCAAGATGACCCTTACCCAAGTGTCCACCTGGTTCGCTAACGCCAGAAGACGTTTGAAGAAAGAGAACAAAATGACGTGGAACCCGAGGAATAGAAGTGAGGATGAGGAAGAGGATGACAACATTGACCTGGAGAAGAATGACGACGACGACGAGCCACTCAAGCCCACAGCAGAAATTGGGTCGAAAAATGAAGCAGGTTAGTTTAATAATTTTTTTCAATAACGTTTATAAGTTGCAATAGGCCTAAAATGTATTTTATTTCAGGCATTTAATTGTTTTCAAAAGTTGTAAAAACAAAAATATTGTCCTATTTCCATGTAATTCACTGCATAGGCTTACAACATGCTGTTGCTTTCGTTAGACCTTGAAAGGGTGATTACGGTAATCCTTGCAACGATTTGGTCTAATTTATTCTATCTTCTTGCAGATGGACATCATCCATATCCTGTGGGAATCTCCCGTGAGAAAGAGGACAATAGCAGCAATGATATGGAACCTGTCTTAACTGATCCGGATTTAAAGGACCATGGGGACAGGAGAGTGCCCGAGATGCTGGGTCCCACTACCACAGCATCTCCTCTAAACGTGCACCTTGGAGCGGAGAGGGATTCAGACTCAGCGGACACTGCAAGTCCACCTGCACCGAGGCGTAATGACACAGGCAACTCCAGCAATGCCACGTCAGTGATTGACTCGCCCCTTCCAGCCCCAAAACCTAAACTGTGGTCGCTGGCGGAGATTGCAACTTCTTCGGACAAATGTAAAGGATGTAGCGATGGTGCCCAGAACGTGCCCCGACAATTGCGCACAGAGATTCCGGCCCGTGTGTCATCTCCACCGCGAGCCGCTCTTCAGAATCATTTCCCTCACAGCGCAGCCCTTTCAAGACATGTCTATTATACATCTCCCTTTTTCCAGGGTTACTCAAACTATCATGGCGCTTTTGGACAGCTGCACAGCCCCGGATCCAACGTGGGGTCAGCGACACATTTAAATGGATTACATCAAACTATGTTACACAGAGCCGAGGCACTGGCAAGAGATAGCAAAGCCAGGAGCCAAACACAGATAGATCTTTGTAAAGACTTGAGATATGAACTTAAGAAAGGTATGACACATGTTTAGTAGCCTGTGTGTTATTTGGTAAGCTATAGGCTCTATATAAACATTTATTTATTATCGAACTGGGAAAATAAAGGATATTTTCAGTGGGGAAAAGGAAACATTGAACATGAGTATTCTTGTGAGTCCCTAAAAAGGCAACAAACGATTATTTAGGAATATGAATATTGAATTATTACATTTTGCATTTTTTGAAGGATAATGTTTAATAATATCTGAAGAAAGTAAAGTGCATTCCTTTGTCAAAACGCGTGGTGAATATTTAATCATTAAAGAAGAGTTTTATTGAAGTCTGTTTGAGAAGAAAAGCGTGTTACTCTGTTATTTATATTTAACTTTGGTCGTTCATTATGCAAACAATATTTTATTTTTTATCAAGTTCATTTCATATGGCATGGCTGCAATGTTTGACATATGTGCCTTGTCAAATAACCGCAGCCATGTTATGCACACAACTCCACACAGAAAGTTGCCAATGCGGCAAAAGTATTGGATTAAAAAAACAATGCATTATTGTGTTAACTGCATTATCACAGAACCATTCCAATAAGTAATATATATGTATTTCAATAAGGATAAATCAATCTCGAAATTCCCCCTGCATGTAGCCAGGCTAGATTTTAGTAGCAATTACATGAAGCAACTGTGGAAAATGTAATCCCCATATATCTGTTTTATTTGTATTTATTTTGAAGTTGAGCAGGGAGGAAATTAAATATGATCACACCACAAAAATATTCCTCGTCAACCAGGCCTATCTGCGTTTTGAAAATATTAACAGTTAAGAAGCTTACATTTTCCAAGGCCATCTTGAAGGAATTAAGTGTGTACGTTCGAAAATGTTATCCTGAAGGAGGGGATTTCTCTTGATCCTGGAATTCGAAGAGCCAAAAAGCAACAAAACATGCAGAGAAGAGTGAGAAAAGCGTATCACAGTGTACTAAACTCAGCGCACTTAGTGCACAATGACTTAAAAGGGTATGTAAAAATACCTAAGGTATTTAAAGCAATTCCATGTTTTCTATGTTGCAGTGATTTTTCGTGGCTTTCTGCATAGGCTATTTTTCTCAAAAGTCTCTTGATATTGAAGTCCTTTTTAAAACGGATTACTAACAGAGAAAGTGTGTATGAAACATCAATACATTGTGTCTATGGACGTTTAAACGTTTCCTGAGACGTTCTATAGTCTGAGACACACCATCATCTTACTCAAAACGTTAAAAGATTATAAAAACATTCGGACATTTTCATGTTTCTGTTGTCTTGGATTCAGTAAAAGCTCAGGTTACACAAAGGTCATAAGAAATATAAATGGTATTTGTTTAAACTCAAATTGACAGTCTATGGATACTTTTTTCATGATGGCAAAATAGTGCAGGATATCTACCCATTTAGTTTTATAGAATTACTTCTTGGTCCCAGCTACATACACAAATGGAAGCCAAGGGGGGAAATCCAATCCACCACAGTCTCAAAAAGGAGTTCAAATACTATAAATAACAACAAAATCATCAAATTATCAAGCAGTAATTTATGGATTATATCGGTATAATATTACCGCTGACTTGGTCCATATCACCCATTCAAACTATTGGCCTGTGACCTCTTTTTTTTTTTTTACATTTTCTTTTTTACACCCTTCTTTATAAAATCTAAAGAATATCTGTGCTGTAACTTTATCATACCAAAGACACAACCTTATCATTTATTATTTAGGAGCAGTCCTCTGTATGAATTTGCCAAAGTTGCATTCAGTAGATTAACTAAAACATTGACATTTGCAGTGAAGTAATTGTTTGATTGGCTTTAGGGCCCATATGTCTCTCTTTCCCAACTGTGTTGTGCATTGAGGCTAAACACCACCAGACATCAATCAAATTTGTATTCGTCACATGCGTCGTAAACAACAGGTGTAGACGCTGCTGGGGCATTCTCAACCAGTGTGAGGTCCACTCTGCATGGGATAACCCCTAGGACTACCAGATGTTAGGATCTGATATCACCTAGCCCCCTGCCATGCAGTCCCTTCACCCTCTTCTCCCCTTCTCTACTCCCTCGCTCCAGGACCTCTATAAAAGCAGCTGGTCTCACAGTGTTGGTTTTCAGACGCAGAACATTGTGTTGAACGGCCCAGTCTCTGGTCTTTGAGGGCTGAGGTAATGTTGTGCCTCAAAATAAGAAGTCTCTTCCCACATTAAGCACATACAGTACCTTCCATATGAAAAATAAAATAAATACAATCCATGTGTAAGGCTTGCATTTCAATAGAACAACGTTTCAAAGTGCTTTACATTTAATGACCTCGTGAGTCATCCTCACATTTTACATTGTTTAACCCAATCGAGTGTGTTAGAGTAAGGTTGGAACCAAAGCCTGCACACCCAGTAGCTTTCCAGGAGGGTAGACTGAGACACAGACATATCATATATATATATATGTTCCCCAAACTTGGTCCTGGGTCCCCCATGGTTTGGGAAACCCTGGTATAATGACTGTAGCCGTAACTTTGCCTGAAGTGCCCTCTAGTGCCAGTAAAAAGATGCAGCAGTCACGGAGACACCCAATCAAAAACCACTTACTGCATTCCTCACTGAATATGGTCTGGGTGAAGTAGCAGCAGACGAGCAACATTTTGTAGTAGTCCAGGAGTATTCTCCCGCTCTGTGGAAGACACATTGCACTCATAACGGTCACCTGATGTGAGCTGGGAGGCTGGAGCTCGTAATGGCACCTGCCCCAAAGTAGTGTACTTCCTGACTCCCATATGTCCCCTAAGCAGACGGCCACGGAGTACGCTTCTGTGAGGACCATGCAGAGAGAACACCCAGGGTCTGCCTGGATGACATGAACACCATGTTGACAGTGACATACATGACCTATCAGGGCAGTATGGACTCCCTGGTGCCACAGCAGAAAGCAACATTATTAGACAGAGGCTCAGCTGTTGTCTCTGCTTGCTCACTCTCCTGGTGGCACCTAGGGCCCTCGTCTCACTGGATCGCTATTGGATCACATGTGGAGGAAGGCCAATCTCATTGAAGGACAAACACCGCCATCTAGTGGTGGATACCATAACATTCAAATGAGTAGAATGGGCATCCTTAAAGCGCAATCAGCAGTTGAAACATTAACAAAGCGTCCTCCGCGCCCCTATATACTGTAGTGTATAGTGTTCGTTTACAAATATTGTAGTAAAACAAGGTTATATTTTGGGTCCTGATGGGGCACAACAATTGAAAGAAGCTCATGAGGCATTTTATTCAAGAATCAAATGTATACATATAATGTATCACTCCAAAATGGACGTACCAAGTCTAGAATGACCCTTTAAAATATTTTAACCGTATAAAAGTCATAACATTAGAAACTTACCAAGCATATAGATCCTAAAGCACAATATATATATTTTTTTTTAATAACTGGCCAACACCTGCAAAGAACAGAACAAACGACAATAGATCATGGGTTTATTTATTGTTCACTGCCTCAACATTCAAAATAAAATACTTTATACATAAATTAACATTGAAATTGGAGTGGATAACTACTACTGCATATACCAAAACGGTCACCTTGAAATAAAAATACATCCCTACGCTGATTGATGCTAGTCATTTGTGTTAAATATACTGTATGTGCTGGATAACGATCATTTAAAATAATGTCAATTCAAAAAGAGCTACAGACATTTCAGAGTGTTGTTGACAGAAAACAAAATGGTAGGAGTAAAGTGCAAACTCCCAATAGCATCGGTTGGGTCCTATATGGCCTTGCTTGGCAGGATCAACTGCCATTGAGGTGAAACAGAATTTTCTGCTGAATGATAAATAAGCACTTTTTGCAATATATTGTTTTCTACAGGTTACATATGTACCCATTTCCATGGCATGTGTGACATCAGAATAAAGTAAAGATGATAGACATTAACTATGGCAGTTGGGTTACTATATTCTCAAATGCAGTACAACTACAGTACAATTTCTGGAGTCAACAAATTGAGCTACTCACTGTATATAGATGTGTATACATTGCTCCCTCTACCTACAGAGCAACCAAGAAAACTGTGTGTGACATTCACTGGGATACAAGTGTGGCCTTACTGTGCATAGTCATTCAGATGTCATTTGTTATAGATGGGCTGGAAAGGAGAATTGATGGTTTTCTAAAAAGGGAATAACTAACGCAGTCAATTAAAAATGATATCCAAACCTGAGAAGTGTAATAAAAAAACAAAATAGTTAAGAATAAAAACAGTGCCCTGATTGTACATGTTGAAATAAAACCCTGTCAGATGTAAGAGGAGCATAGATGCAGATGATCCTATCAAGTAAACCAACTTTCTTCATCGTGATATGCTATAATGTCACTGTTAGAACGTTCCATCTACTCTCTTTTAGAAGAGTGAGCAACCAAATAAAAAATGTACTAAAACAGAAATGACATTCGCATGAAGTTGAATTAACATGATTTGTTACCCTTTTTCCTGAAGGCAAGGTGAAAAAGTGCTTTCAATAACAGTCAGTATAGAAGTCCTCTTTCTGTAACTAGAACTAGGCTCCACTCATCTCTGGTTAACCCACTCTGTGCAAGTTCTCCCGTCTGGGGTCTGCCTCAACCATCCGTTCCTTAGAGGATCTCCTTTTCTTCCACCAGGTCTTCTACCAGCTCTTTGGGTGGGCTCCCAGCCTCTGGACAGTATCTTTTCCACTGTAAATCTGTATCTGGTGAGGACATCTTTTCATGTCCTTCTCGGTCTTTATCTCCTTCATTGACTTGGCTAGGTGTGTGTGACGGGTCGCTGCTGGTTGTTTGTAGTGTATTAGAGGGGTCGTTGGCTGTGTGTGTGTATTTGAACGGCCATCAGCTGTGAACATGACACGTCAAGTATGTCAGGCTCACCGGGAGTGTCTGTGTGTGAACGGTCTTCGGCTACATGTGTGTCCACCTTAACCTCTCCTGTGTGTCTCAGGTCCCGGGCCCACTGAGGGAATAGGGGGTGCTCTGTGTCCACGGTGTGACAGTGACTCAGGACCCTCTCGCTGTCCCTGTGGTACCCAGGCGGGGGGCTTCCCTCTGGGCTGGAGCTGAAAGGTCCACTGCTCTCCAGGGTCACCCCCCGTCTCAGCTTCCTCCTCTGGGCAGTGGGTGAGTTGATGGAAGGCACACTGGGAAGACCTTTCTTCATCTGCTCAACTCTGCAAACATCATCCCTTTTAATAAACTTACATTTTAAAAGGAACTGCTATGTTTCAGTGCAGTTCCTTAAAATGTAAGTTTATTATGACAAAAGTTGTATTGTAGACCTCTGTGTTAACTGCTTAAACATTTCTCTATACTTTCTAGAAAACATTTGACATCTAACTCAACTACAAACAAACTCCACATGGTAAAATAATACGTTTAGCAAATTCAAGTTCAAATATTCCACTAGGAGACACAAGTCATCCTTTCCATGAGACCAACCTGTTGATTGACTGGGCCAGCTTCTGACATCTTCCATTGGTATTATGCTGATGGAGCTTGAACCTCTGGACAAATGAATGGGCTGTGATTGGGAGAAACGAGTTAGACACTAGCATACCACAGGAATGCATTCTGTGGTATAGGATAGGAAGGCAGCCACAGTTTGAAGATGGTGACGAAGACTTGTCACTGTGTGTTGGTTGTGGCACATCTCTACTGTCACCCTCTAGCAGGTCAAGGAAAAAGTGGCTGGTGTCAATACTGGCTCTCTTACCCAAAGCCCCCTTGGGCACAGAGAGCAGTTTGATTGGTTCAGCATCAGGGGAGAGTCCAGAAGCCTTCTGAAGAATCCTCAGGATCTCAGTGTTCTGTAGATACATTTAATCAATGATTCTCTCCGATCTGATACTGGACATACAGTGTGTATTTAGACCATGCAGTAGCTGTTCTATTCTCACCTTGCCCCCAGTCTCCTTGCCACAGTCCAGTGCTGTCCTCTGTCTCCGGTTCCTCATGTGGACCAGGGCTCCAGCCTGCAGTAACAGCTCCACCAGAACCAGGTGACCTCCCCTCACAGCCTCATGCAGGGCCGTGTTCCCCTGGTTGTTGGACAGGTTCACTGACGCATTGCTCTGGAGGCCCATAGAACACACATTGTAAAGAGTAACAGTTAGCCTGTGTGTTCACCTGCAGCAGGATTGTGTGTGTGTGTAGCAAGGATGGTGTGTGTGTGTGTGTGTGTGTGTGTGTGTAGCAGGATGGTGTGTATGTGTGTGTGTGTGTGTAGCAGGATGGTGTGTGTGTGTGTGTGTGTGTGTAGCAGGATGGTGTGCGTGTGTGTGTAGCAGGATGTGTGTGTGTAGCAGGATGGTGTGTGTGTTCACCTGAGGCAGGACGGTGTGTGTGTGTGTGTGTTCACCTGCGGCAGGACGGTGTGTGCGTGTGTGTGTGCGTACATGCGGCAGGACGGTGTGTGCGTGTGTGTGTACATGCGGCAGGACGGTGTGTGCGCGTGTGTGTGTACCTGCGGCAGGACGGTGTGTGTGTGTGTGTGTGTACCTGCGGCAGGACGGTGTGTGTGTGTGTGTGTGTGTACCTGCGGCAGGACGGTGTGTGTGTGTGTGTGTACCTGCGGCAGGACGGTGTGTGTGTGTGTGTGTGTGTGTGTGTGTGCGTGTGTACCTGCTGTTAACTCGAAATGACACAAGGTTCCAGTTTAACAAAGTTTACTATACTATATGAACACACTACAAGTAGCCATTACACTCAAGGCCAGGTCCATCAACGAACTAGACTTCATGCGCATGCGCACTCTTGACTGAGTGATAGCCCCGTAATAACAGGAATATAGGGATACTTAAAACATGAACTTAACAATCTCCCCCTTTTGTTTAAAGACAAATAAAACATCAACAACATAATTAAATGTCCAAATATTATTCAAGATCCCCATTACAAATGGGTTGTGTGACAGTTCTTATTTGTATTACTCAAGCTGCCACTTTCCATTACTGAGAGCCTGTAGGAGCGAGAGCCTGTAGGAGCACAAGACCGGATGCTCCTTTTTTAGTCAGACAGTCAGCAAGCTGTTCCTTTGTGGTCTACCACAGAATCCGCTGGATTCTCTGTGCTTGAATAAGTTCCTTGATGCTGAGTCTTTCCTCTGTGACAGACTTGGTTGACTTCACAGCATCAACTAATAAGTAGTTGTCAGTGACACAAACTACAGGTAGAAAGTGCTGTTTTGTCTCACCAGTGGTAAGCTCCAGAGTTGCAAGAAAGATAGCATTGTCAACTCCATCCCCAAGACCAAGGGTTTCTCCAGCAAGTCCGCTTCGGACAACCCTTGTGATCCTTTTTTTTGACTGCCAACAGATAGGTGAGAATCTTCCTCCTTCACCCATTAACACGATTAGATGTCCACCTTGTGTGCTTCCATCTGTAAGGTTCCCTAGCGAAGCATCTCTGAAGACAACTAGTTTCAAAGAGTCATCTTATCCAACATGCTGAAACTTTAAAATCACTTGTTGTGATTTCAGATTACGAACAACTTTGTTTGCCTCATGAATGGTTTGTACAGTGGCGTGTTTTGTGTTAGATGCCAAGTTGCAAAAATCAAACATTACATCAGGTCTACTCTGTCTATCAACCCATAAAATTTGTCCCATCTTTGACCTCAATTTATCAGCTTCAATTCCACATAGAGGGGAATTCTTTTGTACGGCTCTTGAAGAATCCATGTGGATGGGTTGAAGATTCTTGATATAGCTCTCCTGTTGCATCAGTATTTTGCCATCAACTGTAATAAACTCTATGCCAACATAACAAAAATGTATGATCATGCTCCTCACCGCCAACCTAGAAAACAGCTTTGAGGTGTGGAATCACAGTTGAAGCAAAGGTCTGTGAGCCACCCCAGATAAAGTCATCAACATGACAGGCAAGTACTCCAGTCACATTGCAGTCTTGATCAAGCCAATAGAAGACTGCAGGATCCACTTGTGACATTTTTCCACCTGTATTCAGCATTGTTGCCTTGACTTGTTGCCTTGACTGATCCATCTGCCAGTCCATACACACACTTTTTTAGTTTCCACAGTGTTCCTTCGCTTTTAGCTTCAGGCGGAGGTCGGATGTGAATGTCCCTTGACAGCTCTGTTCCCTGCAAAAATCTAGATTTGATGTCTATGGAATTAAGTTTCCATTTTTTCTGGCAGATCACTGACATCAGCAATCTGAGTGACTCTGAGGCGCATGTCGGTGAGTCTTTTGGGAGTTCTTTAGCAGCCAGCTCCTCAAAACCTCTAGCCACTAGACGTGCTTTAGGCACTATTCCAGTTAAGGATTCTTTAAGGGTACACACCCACCTTGTTGAGACGCATTTTTGGCCAATGTCTTTGACTTCCTCAAACACTCAATTTTTCCTCCAATTACTGAGCTCATCTAGCTTAGCAGAGTCAAATGACACGTCCTTTGTTTCAAGTACATCATCATTTTGAATGTCATTCTGTTTTTCTCGATTTTCCATTGATTCAATTCTGATATTATCTACAAGTGACAGGTCAGCTGACCCTGTTGTACCAGAAAGTGTAGCTGGTTCAGAGTACTGCAAGTTGTACCAGTTCTTGTGTTTTACTTTTCCTGCTCGTCCAATGACGGTTGCTGTATGTGGAATACCACTTTCTCTGTCCATGTATTTAACAGTTTGTCCTGTTTTCAGATTGGAACAACCATGTTCTCTTAACACATATGGCTGTTGTTGAATGTTTTCCTCATTTGAACGCTCAATAGTATTACCTGTGGCATGGTTAAAGGTCTCTGCTCCATTTCCTGTGTCAGTTTCAGTGTCCATATCATTGGATGTGACATCTGGTAGGTTTGTGTCTGTTACTGTGTCCTTTTTGTCATTTTCATTAGGAGACTGAATCTACTGATTCTCAGCTCATTTACTTTCCGCAATCTTGAGTGATGCACCCTGACAATCACGCCTTCGTGCCTCACAAATATCACCACACCATCTTGACCAATGACTACTCCCGGTCCTTTCCACTCTTGACAGTCAACTCGTTTGTAGTACACTTTGTTTCCAGTTTCGTACTTCTCATCATCATTATTCCCTGAACTCCTGAGTAACTTCTGAAGTCTGTCAACTGTATCATGTCCAAACTGTTTGTAAAGCTTTTGCAATACTTTGTGTTTTTCTTTAGTGCTCATGTTCTCTGTGACTGTCAGAATCTCCATGTGCTCTGTGTCTGTCAGAATCTCATTTTTGCATGGACTCTGTGAGATGTCTTTGTCTAAAATGTTTACACAATAGTGGCCTGAGGTAGTAAGTTCAAGAGTCACTGATTGTTTAAACATCACTGCCTTGTCATTTTTTATGTCTAGTACAGCCTCTGCCTTCTTGAGGGAAGCTTTGCTTAATAGTAAGGGGATATCTGTAGGGACTACCTCTGTTTCAATGTGACACTTAGTCTGACCAATTTTTGCTGGTATCTTAACTCTCTTGGTAGAATGGACAATTCTCCCATCTCCAAATTTGAAAGCTCTTTTGCTTGGTGTGTCAATCATATTTTGTACTTCTTTCATATTTAGTTCACTGACATAGCTATCAAGCCATTTTGCACACTGTCCGTGTACATGCAGTATCAATCACAGCAGATCCTAAGGATTCAACTATAAAAATCTCAGTATCAGATTCATTTGAAAACAGTGTAATGTTACACTGCTCTATCTCTGTGTTTACATTTTCCTCTGTTAGTTTAACTTGTTCATTTTTATGAGGACAGTCTTTAACCCAATGGTAAGTGCTTTGACAAATAGCACATTTCGATCTCCTTCCATATTTGTCCAAAGGATTTGTGCCGGGAAATGGCGCCCTCTTCTGGTTGTCTTGAGAACGTGACTTGTTGGCGCCTTTTCTCTGCTGCTCCGTGTAATATGCTGCGTCACTCACTTGCATTCCATCTGTTATTGGCGCGACAGACGTCTTTTCACCAAATATTCTTTTTAGTGCCGACTTCATATTTGCAAAAGTCAGCACAGTACAAGCAGTCAAAGCTAACTGTTTCTCCCTACCATCTAGACAGGCAGTGTCTAGCAACTTGAACGCTAACACTGCATCTGGGAGAACCATGTCGTACTTGCGCATTCTATTGTACATCTGTTCGAAATCGATGATGTAGTCCGTCATTGCAACCGAAATATCTCTCGTAACACTGTCAAAGTTTGAATATGCCTCGTAGGCACGGTCTTTTTCTTCTTTAAGAAATGCAGAATCCAGTGCTGTGATCAAAGTTCCCATACCTTCATCCTTGTTCAAATCCTCAACGGATATTTCCAGTGCTGTATCTCTCGCTCTTTCCTCGAGCGATAATACCACCGCAAGTGCTTGCTTTTTCACGTCCAGATTAGTAACGCGTGTCCAGATTCCCAGTTAATTTTTCCAACTTTCGTACGACCTCTTCTCGTCGAAGTGAGGTGGCACATTGTAGTTAGAAACCATCCTCTGCTACCAATGTTAACTCGAAATGACACAACGACAAGGTTCCAGTTTAACAAAGTTTACTAAACTATATGAACACTACAAGTAGCCATTACACTCAAGACCAGGTCCATCAACGAACTAGACTTCATGCGCATGCGCACTCTTGACTGAGTGATAGCCCCGTAATAACAGGAATATAGGGATACTTAAAACATGAACTTAACACCTGCGGCAGGACGGTGTGTGTGTGTGCACGCGTACCTGCGGCAGGACGGTGTGTGTATGTGTGTGTGTGTGCGCATGTACCTGCGGCAGGACGGTGTGTGTGTGTGTGCGCGCGTTTACCTGCGGCAGGACGGTGTGTGTGTGTGTGTTCACCTGTAGCAGGACGGTGTGTGTGTGTGTGTGTGTTCCTGCGGCAGGACGGTGTGTGTGTGTGTTTACCTGTAGCAGGATAGTGGCTGTGTCCAGGTGACCTCTCAGGCAGGCGTGGATCAGAGGAGTGTTGCCATAGTGATCCTTCTTATTCAGCTTGGCGTTGCACTCCAGCAGTGATGTTACTACCTGAACATGATTAATGCGATGGGCGGGGTTTGAGCTTTTGGGACTATTCCATTTGTTCAGATGTGCCATGCAAGCTCAATCGAACACAGCTGAAATATAGTGCTGCGTGCCCACCTGTATGTGGTTGTTCTGGCTGGCCAGGTGCAGTGGCGTGGCGCTCTGGCTGTTGCGTGCGTCAACATTGGCCTCGTGGCGGCTGAACAGGGACACCAGGGCTGTGTGACCATGGAGCGCTGCGACGTGGAGGGGAGTGAAGCCATCCACACTACTGCTGTTCACACTCAGACCACTGGCCTGCAGGCACGCCAACTTCTGGAGTCAAACACACACACAGAGGAAAATACGAAGAATAACATCATCAAGTTAACTAGGCAGCACTGCAGGAACATCATAAATCATATCTTTTCAACATCTAACTTTCCATTCAACATAGCTTCAGTGCTGCCAGCCATGTGTCAAGTTTGCCGTTTGCTCACTGACATCGTCTATATATCAGAAAGGGGCTTGGCCAAGGAGTAGGAATGAAAGGCCAGGGTTGCTCTCTGACCTTCTGTGTTGGTCCACAGTGTGGACACTGGCACAGTGGGTGGCACAGTTCTGTCCAGGATGGCAGCCCTGCATGCTGCTCCTCTGGTTCCTCGTCCAACCACTCCAACAGGTACCGCACCATCTCTATGTCTCCATCCGCCACCGCACGAAGCAACTTCTCCACCTGTCAGTCGAGAGAGTGAGGCTACATATTAGAACACCAGCCAGATCTTTACAAACTGGATTACAAATTACAGAGAGTCATCCCACAAAAAAATGTTGGGTGAAAGCGGCAAATATTAGCTTCCCTCGATATAGAAAAATAGTGCATCTAATTTCTACTACATCCCTATTCCCCTTAAATTAAGATGATGCTACTCATCTCAGGCATTGCCAGGGTCAGCCCTGCCCAGGGGTCCTCAGTGCTCCCTTCTAACCTCTTTGTGTCGGACCCTGTCTCCGTCGGGTCTGGCCTCGGCGCTCTGGGAGGTGGTGCTGGAAACAGAGGAGCGGCGGCTGCTGCAGTCAGAGGCCTGGGGGGAACGGTTTGGGGACTGAGAGCGAGAGAGCACCGTCACTCAGCTGACCACACACACACGTACAGCACGTTTCAAAAACTAATTCCACGGAGGCTCGAGTGTCTGCGGGTTTTGGCTCATCCATTGTCCTTAAATTATGAATTAAGGTCACTGATTAATAAGGAACTCCCCTCACCTAGTTGTCTACATCTTAACCAAAAACCGTGGAATGAGTTTGACACCCATGCAGTACAGGCTGCTCCTAGCAGAGCAAGTGAAGAGATATATTTGTAAGAGTCTAGAGTAGAACTACAGTATGTTGGTTAATGGTGTTCTAACAGGCTGGCTGCCTGGAGTAGAGCCATCATTGTATCTAATGAAATACTGTAGTTACATCTCTTCTCTGTCACTTCCTAAGTGATGAAATCTGACTTACATCATTGTTCTCTCTTCTATGAGAGACGTTGTGGGACAACTCCAATAGCATCAGAATCTGAAAGACGCATAGACAAGTACACTTCAGTTACACACGCTCTTACGCATGTGCACATACTTCTTAATTTGCACATAACGAGTCCACAAACACACTCCTTGACACACAAGCACTGTTCTGTTTACAAATTCTGGCATGTACACAGCTGTTCCAGAATTACCTCTGATACTCATTCTGGTATGTAGCCTAGATACACACTGCGTTAAGCTATACAGGACAAAAGCTTTTGTAAAAGGATAATCACTAACTGGGTTACTTTCTTCACATTCTTTCAGGTTCATACATCAGCTTAAGAGATTAAAAAGTAGGCAATAAATAATTACTTAAGCATAAAAGTAGGCTCTATTTCTAATACAACCTTTTCACATTTAATTCTTGTTCAAAATCATAATAATACTGAATGACAAGGCAAATATATCAAGCCAATCCTGTTGCTAGGCCATTCAGAAATATTTTCTTCCTTAGAACAATTCCCACCCTTCTGTTAATACTTTCTCTGAATATATATATTTATCTAACTAAAATGTTTAGTATGCTAAGCCTCATCTTTAACAGCAGAAAAGCCTGGCCGAGTGGGACCCCCCTTCGAGCCAATGACGAGTCTTTTGGACGTCAACATTCTAAAAAAACACATGTCATATACACCCCGTCCAAAAGTTTGGAGTCACTTAGAAATGTCCTTGTTTTCCATGAAAACATACATGAAATTAGTTGCAAAAGGAATAGGAAATATAGTCAAGACGTTGACAAGGTTATAAATAATGATTTTAAACTGAAATAATAATTGTGTACTTCAAACTTTGCTTTCATCAAAGAATCCTCCATTTGCAGCAATTACAGCCTTGCCGACCTTTGGCATTCTAGTTGTCAATTTGTTGAGCTAATCTGAAGATATTTCACTCCATGCTTTCTGAAGCACCTCCCACTAGTTGGATTGGCTTGATGGGCACTTCTTACATACCATCGGTCAAGCTGCTCACAGCTCAATAGGGTTGAGATCCGGTGACTGTGCTGGCCACTCCATTATAGACAGAATACCAACTGACTGCTTCTTCCCTAAATAGTTCTTGCATAGTCTGGAGCTTTGCTTTGGGTCATTGTCCTGTTGTAGGAGGAAATTGGCTTCAATTAAGCGCCGTCCACAGGGTATGGCATGGCGTTACAAAATGGAGTGATAGCCTTCCTTCTTCAAGATCCCTTTTATCCTGCACAAATCTCCCACTTTACCACCACCAAAGCACCCCCAGACCATCACATTGCCTCCATGCTTCACAGATGGTGTCAAGCACTCCTCCAGCATCTTTACATTTTTTACAGCGTGTCACGAATGTTCTTCTTTGTGATCCGAACACCTTACACTTTTCACCTTAAACAATTTCCAATCTCCACAGAAGGGTG
Organism: Salvelinus alpinus; assembly: GCF_045679555.1. Taxonomy (NCBI): domain Eukaryota; kingdom Metazoa; phylum Chordata; class Actinopteri; order Salmoniformes; family Salmonidae; genus Salvelinus; species Salvelinus alpinus. The sequence continues at coordinate 15,994,102 of NC_092094.1, forward strand.
GAGGCTGTTATAGCAGCAAAGGGGGAACCAACTCCATATTAATGCACATGATTTAGGAATGAGATTTGATAAGCAGGTGTCCATTTACTTTTGGTCATGTAGTGTAGTTTCGATGGAACATTATCAGCTGTGCTGGATGACTGCCAGGAAAAAAAAATAAGATCCTCTTGAAATTGCTTAGAACACAAATAAGTGTTATATAGACTTATTCAGGAAAAGGACCTGACTTTAAAAAATGGCAGAGTATTTAAAAAAACATTTTGGTCAATATGACACTCTCTGCTTTCCTAGTGTTAAAGTACCCATGTAAGAAGTGTGTTTCAGGCAGAGGCAGGGTCAGCTGTGACCAGGGGTCTCTACTCCTCACCTTAGAGTTGAGGGCACATTGTAGTGGAGAGTCGTTGACCTTGTTGTAGATGGTGGTGCTGGCTCCGTTCTGCAGCAGCACCTCAATGATGCCCTCGTAGCCCCACCGGGCTGCGATGTGCAGGGGGGTGTCGCCTTTGTCATTCTGGATGTTCAGACGGCACATGTGCAGGTCGTAGTACACCAGGGCTTTAACACACTGAGACACGGATAACACTGTTAGACTGAGAACAATCTCCTCTGAACTACCATAGAGAAGACTGTCAATGCAGGGTGTCATCCCCTGTCATCATCATCCATATACTTATTTAAGGCAGTATCAATACAGATACTGTGACTGCTATCCCATGTACTGTGACTGGTTACATTTCTTCAGCTCTATCACTCAGGTTACCACACAAAGTGGCAGAGTCAAGGCTGTTGGAATAAACTGTGCACTTAAATCCAGATTTTAAATGGAGAGTGACTCCCCAGACTGACGTACATCCTCGTGTCCGTACATACAGGCCAGGTGCAGAGGAGTGTTGCCATTGTTATCCTGGGCACCGGAGTAAGCCTTATAGTGCAAGAGCAGCAGCTGGAGTACAGAGAGAGACAAACAGAATGTGAGAAAAATATAAATATGTCAGAGACAATATACAGTTTGTAATAGAAGTATCCTTTTTGTATCTTTATTGTAGCTCTCCTAGCCTGGTTCAAGATCTGTTTAGGAGTAGGCAAGGCAGCACAAACAGATCTGGGACCCTGCTATAGTCATCCTGCTAGCGTCCTGGCTCACCGTGACTCGCTGGTAGCCCTTCTGGCAGGAGAGGTGTAGGGGTGAGAGGGCATGGTAGTCTGTGGCATTCACCAGAGCTCCCTTAGACACTAGCAGGTCGATCAACAGGGACTGACCTGCCATGGCAAAGACAGGCTTTTTATTTGATTTAGACAGTGGGAAATGAGGGAGACAGATGGAAAGGGATGAACAGTACAGAATGTGGCAGACCAGGAATCCCCTGTTGTGTGGCCTGGAGGCAGTTTTCTGGACAACTTTAGGTACCTCTGAAACCTGTTGGTATCTCTTACCGCAGATAGCAGCGATGTGAAGTGGAGTGTATCCCCTGTCGTCTCGAGAGAAGGGAGTTATGATGGAGGGGTCATTCAGGCTCCTGTAAGCAGACAGAGTTGAAGAATAATCACATTTTCAGTTCCTATATGATTTTAAGCCATTAAAATGGGCAGAAAGGGGAAATGATTATAACAAGATGTAGTGAAAGAAATAACTTTTCCTACTGAGAATATCATTTTTTATGATAGAGGAGTTGTGTGCGTGGGAGCGGTACCCACCCAGAGAGACGGAGCTCACAGTGGTCACAGGAGCAGAGGGGGTGGCACCCCTTTACCCTGTCACTCTGGTTCTCACTCAACACACGCTGGACCTCCACCTCGTTACCATTGGCTATGTGCTGCAGAATCCATCAATCCACACACAATCAGCAAAGATAAATAAAAAGGATCAACACACACAATTGATAAAAAAAGTAAAAAAAAGTTAATCAAATGTTTTCATATTAAAATTAAAATGCTGAATGAAATTAGGTGTCCATCTGACGAATGAAGCATAACGTTATGCAGAGTATAGCTTTCTCCCCTTCTAAAGGTCAGGGGACAGGGTTCTCACCTGAAACAGACGGTCTATGGGGGTAGCAGAGTTCTGGGAGAGCAGGTTTATCTTCTGGGTGAAATGCACTTTGTCGTTCAGGTCACCTAAGCCCTGCAAACCTCACACACAGCCATAGTCACTCACTCTGCACAGGGGAGTGTTTTTATCAATATTATTTTGGCCTGCTATCACAGGTATTGCAGTGATAAGTTGGCGTATATAAGTCAACAATGTGCTTGGATAGGATATCAGCTACAACAACGTATGTGCTTGTGGTGTATAAAGCCCTCTTCACAATATTGAGCCAAGCCAAGCAGGCCAGGACTAATGTAATGTAAGAGACACCCTGTGTACTGCACTGTGCTCACCACGCGTCCCTGGCTCAGGCCGAAGTTTCCCTGTCTGATGAACTCCACGGCGGCCTCGAACGACGTCAGGCAGTAGCTCAGCTCCTCCTTGGTGGAATTACAGAAATGGAAGTTCTTGATGTAGCTCAGGTTGGCCATCCTGGAAGAGCATGCTTGTTAGTTTAACATGGCTGTTAGTCATGAATTACTGACTGTTTAATTACTAGGTCCAAGTTATTACTAGGTTATAACGCCTTACTCACCAATTGGGGATTTCCGTCTTCACCAGTAAGTACAGAATCACAGACAGAAGGTCGTCTGCACACAGAGCCTCTAAGCTAACTGCATATGGAGAAAATGGAAATGAAAGAAATGATTAAATGACTGTGGTTGCATCTAAGTTTCAGTGACTGTGTGATGTTTACAACTAGAGCATACAGCAGGGAGAAATGGCTCTTCAAAATGAAGACATAAAACAGCTTCATCCTACAAAACAGGCAAGTGTCCACACAGTCAGTGTAACCTCTCAGACACTCTGCCTCTGTCCTCATTTAGGCTTTAAATTGGTAAATTGGCTGTTTGGCCATCAGAAATTAGGAGCGGATTGCAGCACTCTGCAGAGACAGGGCCGGGTTGTTATGTGGCCAACAAGGTTGGATTTGCAAAACAAACTGGACATACACATTAGGCCCCTACAGTTTCTTTTCTGTGGACTGTGTGTACACACCGAGTTATTATATTACCAGGGAGGGCGTGAATAGAACAGACAACAAATCCTGATCTGGGTTACAATGACCAGCCTTGAAAGACTTGTAGGCTGCTTATAATAATGTCATGTCTACATAAAACATTGGTAAATCAGCTTTTTATGCATTTTATGTATTTCTGGATGAAAGCAAACATTTTATTTGATGATACAACAATCAGCCCATTGACAGTGGAATGCAAATGTGCCTTTAAAATGGAATCCGTCCCATTTGTGATGGTTCCATACAAGTCTGTAACACTGTGTAAACTGCTGCCGATGTGACATGAAATGGCATAGGTAGGATGGACAGAGACAGACATAAAAAACAGACAGACACATACCGGAGTGGCTGGGGGACTGCATGATTGTGAGAGACACCTTCCTGAGGCAGAGCAGTTTGTGTAGAGGAGAGGTGCAGCGGTTCAACTGGCTCAGCTCCCTCTTGGCCCGAGGGATATTTATACTGTAGGAGGAGACATAACACGGAAGTACAACAGGATAAGTCAATATTGATACTGTACAAGAGTGGAAAGACAAACATACTCCTATAGTCTATAGACACAACAGCACAGGTTATAGTGGTGAAATGACCTGATAGGGATCTACTGCTATAAACCTGCTTGACATTATGGAGATCAATATGGTGTCTGTTCATTTTTGTTTGTGTTGTATGCAGACTTGTTTTCTGGCCAGCACAGATTTATAATGTGATGTGCATCACGTTATTGAGTTGTAATCATAAAAAGCAGAAATTAAAAGAGACCACGTGAAAAAAAACAACCTAAATTCAGATTTGACCCCAAAGTCTTTCTGCTGCAGGTCCTGCAGGCCTCTGGTGGTTTTGTTGAAGGCAGAATCCTGTTGGAACAGTGATAATAAACATAGATATTAACCTTCACTGCATGGGAATTCTGGGCCTATAAATGACAGCATTATCAAATACTGTATAGTATTTATTTACATACCTGGCTGGCTTCAAGAGTCCCCACAAAATTAAAGATGAAATCATAGATACCATGATGTATATACATCTAAAAGAGAAAAATATTTACTGACAACTTTACATAAAAATATATTACATCATTACAGCATCACACAACATAATTTCACTGATGACCAGAATGAAGAAACAGTCCAAAAAGCACCCAGAGAAGCAGCAGACATGTCAAATTTGAAAGTAAGTGTGAGGGATGGCGACTAGGATAGAACTACCTCAACCGCCTGTTTGAGGAGAGTCATCTGGAGCTCCTGTTTGACCAGCAATTTCTGAAAGGAGGTTTAACAAATCAGCTTTACTTCTCAGTATTGTGTCCAATAAGCATGAAACAGGAGAAAATAATTTGAAAATGGGTTTTGCTTTCCGTAGCAAAACATGCTACTCACCAGGCGCGAGTCTCTCAACAGGCACTGAAGACATTTAGTATAAAGAGAATTCACAGAGTCCTGAGGGGAGAGCACAGTTATATGTTAAAGCAGAAGTCATATAACATCTTATTATACGTCTATAGCATACAATACATTAGTGTACATTACTATAGTTTAGCCATTAAATATTATACATTAGTGTGTCATGTTACTGTACACCGAGTGTACAAAACATTATGAACGCCTTCCTAATATTGAGTTGTACCCCTTTTGCCCTCAGAACAACCTCATTCGTCGGGGCATAGACTCTACATGGTGTCGAAAGCAGTCTAGCGTCAGATAGGTGTGTTGTTTAGGGTAAGTACTTACGATGTGGTGTCGCAGTCCCTTCTTTTCCTGCTCCTTAAATGAGTGGCAAAAGCTGCTGATGAACTTGTCCAGTTTCTCAACATGGCAGCCCAGGAACTCCCTGACATCCTCCACATTCTTCAGATAGTACGGGGCTGGGCTGGGCGTCACCTCCACTGTGAGAGAAAATAGGGAGTGAAGAAAGGTGAGAGTGAGATGGTGGCTATAGGTGTTTGTATCTGGTTCAATATGGCCTAAACCATACACTAAGTTAATCAACTTTTGTCACTTTGGAGGAAAGCAGTACTACCTGGGCTTTGGTCGGTGTCGATGGGCCTGGCGATACAGAGGATACTGTAGCTCTGCTCCTTCTCATTGTAGAAGGTCTCCTCAAACAGGATGGGCACATTGGCTGGGGCCTGGAACCCTAAGCCCAGTCTCACCAAGCTGTCCTGGATGGTCAGCTCCTATCAGACAGGACAAAAACACACAGGTAGTATCGTTGACCAAGATGTCTTAACCAAGAACGTTCTGCTTTATAGCAGCTGTTTACAATCAACTAAATGGGTATATAGCAGTGAACGCTGCTGAGAGGAGCACTGCTCATAGTAATGGCTGGAACAGAGCTAATGGAATGAAACGCATGGAAACCATGTGTTTAATGCATTTGACACCATTCCACTCTAGCCTTTACCACAAGCCTGTCCTCCCCAATTAAGGTGCCACTAACCTCCTGTGGTATAGAGAAAATAAAACTGCATGATATTTTGTGTAGTTGCACCAATGATACAACAGGAACTGTAGCGTTGGCAGATGGATCTTACCTTTCCATCTACAGTCTGATACCCTTCTCCAGATGGGTGTAAAACGTAGGTTTCAAACTGGGCTGCTGTGTATGCACCAAGGGTTAGGCTTCCACAGCATGGCACCAAAACCTGTGGCACAACCACACCATCATCAACAAGGGTAATCAACAATGCTTCTCGTGACTGACTGAGAATGGATTCATCAAAAGGTTTTATTGGTAAAGTACCCACAATAAAAAGCACCTGAGCCGACTGTAAAAATGCTACTTCACATTTAAGCCAGTAGCATTTATTTCTCTGGTACGGCCTACCACCCACACGCGATTCAACACCTATGACAGTAGTGTCTGCATGAGCTTTCTCTCGCCCCCTCTCCTTCTCTCACTGTAGGAGGTGGTTACTAGACAGAGCTCTCCTTTGAGAACTTCCCAGAACACTAACAGTGGTGAGTCATAGTAATGGTCCAGATATTATCCTCTATATATTCCTTTGCTAACCACCAAGTAGGCTGAGAACCTTCTAAGTGGCCATTTTCTACAAATGGCAAGACAAACTATTTTCCAAAGCAATAACATGGCCTCCCTCAACTATGAAAAATTGACTCTTTTCCTTTATGTTCTTCTTATCTCTGCATAAATGGATGCCCTCGTGCCCTGCAGCTGACTTGCCATAAAGAGAATCTTCAGCCAGTGTGGTACCAAATTGTCCTGCATTTTCTGGACAGTCGTGCTGGCCTAGCTCAATATGTTGACCCTTTACATTGTGTGATTCTGGTCCAAGTCTACACACAGCTCACAAAGAAGAAACGTCACTCTCTTAAATCCTGCATTTTCAGACAGAGGGGGAGTAGTGCATTATAGCTGGAATATTTACTGTATAAGATCATGCAGGCCTGAACACAATAGCAGTTTTATTCTGCTGAGCTTGGTAACATACACAATATAAAAAAGGGCTGAGTACTATAGTACGGCCCCACAGCCACTCACAATGCCATGTAGCTCTGCCACTCTGCTGCACAGGTCGGGTCTCTGCTTCTCCAGTGCCAGGTAAAAAGGGTTCTTCAGGAGGTTCTCATCATACACAGCCATAAGGATCTGGATCTCTGGCTCCTGGGGGGAGGAAAAGAGGTGGACAGTTAACAGTAAATATATGGTAGGAGGGAAGGATTCCATATTAGGTGACTTTGTCTGGCTGACAATTACAACAACAAAAAATGCTTTCATGTTGCTCCATAAGGACGAAGACTCAGCCAAGGCTGGACAGAGAACATGTTAGAGTTGTTGACATGAAGTAGCCTAGGTAAGAGCAAAGTGGCTGGTTAGCTAGGGGTTTAGTCCACCAGCCAAATCTCTGTTGAACATGCAGTATATGTTGGCTATTTACGGTAGCAATTTGCCTGGGGACGAGGTTAAGGGTTTGCCAAAGAGGACAAACAGACAGAAGCAGCTAGGTCCAGAGAGTGTCCTCTTTCCTGAAGCGTCTGAAACCACAACAGGAACAACAAGAATATTGTTCCTGTCTCCAGGGTTGCTCTCCTCCTCCCTCTCCCTAGCCAGCTGCCTCTCAGCTGAGCTCGTTAACGTTCTCAGAAATTACATTACAAAAGCTGGTTCCCCACATAAGTGCATCTCCAGGGCCAGAGATTCTGTATGTGTAGATGACATGTTTAGAAGAACTTCATGAAACATCAACCTTTATTAAAGCAGTCAGTCTCTCAGAGACACACAGCAGGAAGGATCTAACCAACAGGTTGTTAAAGGCTCAATGCAGCATTCTCTCTCTCAATATCAAATCATTTCTGGGTGAAAATTAAGTAACTTACTTTATAATAAATAAATTGCTTCTTAGCAAGAGCACTTTCTCGAGCAAGAATTTATCTATGAATGTCTTGGAGTGGTCTGAGTGGGGAGGGAAAACTGAAGTCATTATTGGCAGAGAGGTTGTGTCTATTGACTAATTTAAAGTGATGTCACCAGGCAGGGCAAAACTCCTTCCCATCAAAAAAGTTGGCCTGAAATCTCTATTTTCAAACAGCTCTAACACTAAAAGGGCATCAGCATCTTCACAAATTCACAGTATTATTCCAACCTCAATGTAGAAATAAATAAATAAATACAAAATCACATTTGACTGCACCGAGCCTTTACAAAATGTTCCCGAAGCCTCAAATGTTCAGACAGAAGCCTCATCTCCTGTTGAAACTATTTTTTTCTTTTTTATATGAGATTTAGCCAGGTCATATGATGCTGTGGCATCACATCTTCCCTTTTATGTCTCCTTCTGATATAAAACTCCAATCATTCCATTGGAAAATCATAAATACATCATGTGAGCATCATCCCCAAAATGGAGAACACCTGAATATGAAATCCATTTAAAGTCTCATCGTCTGATTGAGTAGCCTGATCTATTCTCTTGTCTGCGCCGAGTAAAGAGGACTTGAGATGCTGAGCTCAACGTCATCTTTACGAATCGCAGGAAAGATAACGCCATGGGGGGGGGACTGGGACAGTCCCACACCACAGTAGCAGAGTGGGACTGGGAGGACTCATCTTAACCTAAACCAGCCTCTTTCGGAGTCGGACTAGGCTTCATAGTAGATTAGCAGTAGCTCAGGCTCAGTGTGAAGACAGAAGCACCATCAACTTCCACTCTCATCTCTCTGCGTGCTCCCTGCCTGGTAGGCTATCAGATAGACGCTGCCTGATGGCCTGAAACCCTGAAGAATGTGCCGTGTGACCTGTCTGCAAGGTCTGAAGCGCCCTGGTTTGGGGAAAACTTCCTTCACACTCGTGACCAGTGGGGAGTGAACTGCACGGCTCGTAAGCATAAAGACACATCTGTTTTCTTCAAGATAATGGACAAAGTATTTTCCTTCATCTGACCTTTCATGCTGTTTGGTCAAACTATACATCAACATTACATTGAAACATCTTCTGATGGAAGTCCTTTTGTCTACTATATACCCTATACCGTGCATTCAGAAAGTCAAAACTGCTCCAGCTCCTTCAAGTTGGATGGGTTCCGCTGGTGTACAGCAATCTAAGTCATACCACAGATTCTCAATTGGATTGAGGTCTGGGCTTTGACTAGGCCATTCCAAGACATGTAAATGTTTCCCCTTAAACCACGCGAGTGTTGCTTTAGCAGTATGCTTAGGGTCATTGTCCTGCTGGAAGGTGAACCTCCGCCCCAGTCTCAAATATCTCGAAGACTGAAACAGGTTTCCCTCAAGAACTTCCCTGTATTTAGCACCATGCATCATTCCTTCAATTCTGACCAGTTTCCCAGTCCCTGCCAATGAAAAACATCCCCACAGCATGATGCTGCCACCACCACCATGCTTCACTGTGGGGATGTTGTTCTCGGGGTGATGAGAGGTATTGAGTTGGCGCCAGACATAGCATTTTCCTTGATGGCCAAAAAGCTCAATTTTAGTCTCATCTGATAAGAGTACCTTCTTCCATATGTTTGGGGTGTCTCCCACATGCCTTTTGGCCAACACCAAACGTGTTTGCTTCTTTTTATCTTTACGCAATGGCTTTTTTCTGGCCACTCTTCCATAAAGCCCAGCTCTGTGGCATGTATGGCTTAAAGTGGTCCTATGGACAGAGGCTCCACAGCGGAGATTGGAGCTTTGCAGCTCATTCAGGGTTATCTTTGGTCTCTTTGTTGCCTCTCTGATGAATGCCCTCCTGATGAATGCCCTCCTTCTCCTGGCAGGTTTGTTGTGGTGCCATATTCTTTCCATTTTTTAATAATGGATTTAAAAATTGGTGCTCTGTGGGATGTTCAAAGTTAGATTTTTTTTTAAATTATAACTCAACCCTGATCTATACTTCTCCAAAACTTTGTCCCTGACCTGTTTGGAGAGCTCCTTGGTCTTCATGGTGCCGCTTGCTTGGTGGTGCGCCTTGCTTAGTGTTATTGTAGACTCTGGGGACTTTCAGAACAGGTGTATATATACACAGATCATGTGACACTTAAATAAAGTCAACCTGTGTGCAATCTAATTATGTGACAGAAAGGTAATTGGTTGCACCAGATCTTATTTAGGGGCTTCATAGCAAAGGGGGTGAATACACATGCATATACCACTTTTCCATTTTTTCTTTTTTATATTTTTTAAACAAGTCATTTTATTAATTTCACTTTCACTATTTTGTGCATGTCCATTACATGAAATCCAAATAAAAATCTATTTAAAATTACAGGTTGTAATGCAACAAAATAGGAAAAAAACACCAAGGGGGGTGAATACCTTTGCAAGGCACTGTACTTGTCTATATAAAAAAGGTCCCAAAGTTGACAGTTCATGTCAGAGCAAATACCAAGCCATGAGGTCGAAGAAATTGTCCGTAGCGCTCCGAGATAGGATTGTGTCGAGGCACAGATCTGGGGAAGGGAACCAAAATATTTCTGCAGCATTGAAGGTCCCCAAGAACACAATGGCTTCCATCATTCTTAAATGGAAGAAGTTTGGAACCACCTAGACTCTTCCTAGAGCTGGCCGCCTGGCCAAACTGAGCAATCAGGGGAGAAGAGCCTTGGTCAGGGAAGTGACCAAGAACCCGATGGTCACTGACAGAGCTCCAGAGCTCTTCTGTGGAGATGGGAGAACCTCCCAGAAGGACAACCATCTCTGCAGCACCAATCAGGCCTTTATGGTAGAGTGGCCAGATGGAAGCCACTCCTCAGTACAAGGCACGACAGCCCGCTTGGAGTTTTCCAAAAGACTCTCAGACCATGAGAAACAAGATTCAGGACCTCAGACTGGGGCGAAGGTTCACCTTCCAACAGGACAACAACCATAAGCACACAGCCAAGACAACGCAGGAGTGGCTTCGGGACAAGTCTCTGAATGTCCTTTAGTGGCCCAGCCAGAGCCCAGACTTGAACCCAATGGAACATCTCTGGGCAGACCTGAAAAAAGCTGTGCAGCAACGCTCTCCCATCCAACCTGACAGAGATTGAGAGGATCTGCAGAGAATATATATATAAAAAATATAAAAAATGTAACTTTTTGCTTTATCATTATAGGGCATGGTGTGTAGATTGATGAAGGAAAAAACATAAGGCTGTAACGTAACAAAATGTGGAAAAAGTCAAGGTATCTGAATACTTTTCGAATGCACTGTTTATACAAACGTATGTGGACAACCCTTCAAAATGACGGCATTCAGCTATTTCAGCCACACTTTTGCTGACAGGTGTATACAATCGAGTACAGCCATGAAATCTCCATAGACAAACATTTACAGTAGAATGGCCTCACTGAACTGTTATAGGATGCCACCTTTCCAACAAGTCAGTTTCTCAAATTTCTTCCCCATTAGAGCTTCCCCAGTCAACTGTAAGTGCAGTTATTGTGAAGTGGAAACATCTAGGAGCAACAGCGGCTCAGCCGCGAAGTGGTAGGCCACCCAAGCTCACAGAACCGTACCGCTGAGTGCTGAAGCGCGTAAAAAACTAATTTGTCCAACACTCACTACTGAGTTCCAAACTGTCTCTGGAAGCAATGTCAGCACAATAACTGTTCGTTGGGAGCTTCATGAAATGGGTTTCCATGGCCGAGCATCCGCACACAAGCCTAAGATCACCATGCGCAACGCCAAGCGTCAGCTGGTGTAGTGTAAAGCTTGCCGCCATTGTACTCTGGAGCAGTGGAAAAGTGTTCTCAGGAGTGATGAATCACGCTTCACCATCTGGCAGTGCGATAGACGATTCTGGGTTTGGCGGATGCCAGGAGAACGCTACCTGCCAGAATGCAGTGCCCACTGTAAAGTTTGGTGGAGGAGGAACAATGGTCTGCGGCGGTTTTTCATGGTTCAGGCTAGGCACATTACATCCAGTGAAGGGAAGTCAACGCTACAGCATACACTGACATGCTATACGATTCTGTGCTTCCAACTTTGTGGCATTTTGGTGAAGGACCTTTACCGTTTCAGCATAACAATTCCCTTGCGCACAAAGCGAGGTCCATACATAAAATGGTTTGTCAAGATTGGTGTGGAAGAACTTGACTGGCCCACACAGAGCCCTGACCTCAACCCCATCAAACACCTTAAGGATGAATTGGAACGCTAACTGCGAGCCAGGCCTAATAGCCCAACATAAGTGCCCAACCTCACTAATGCTCGTGGCTGAATGGAATCAAGTCCCCAAAGCAAATGTTCCAACATCTAGTGGAAAGCCTTCCCAGAGCAGTGGAGGCTGTTATACAGTAGCAGCAACAGAGGGACCAACTCCATATTAATGCCCATAATTTAGGAATGAGATGTTAGACAAGCATGTGTCCACATACTTTTGGTCATGTAGTGTACATTGATTTCACACGGTTGTCAGCGTATAGTACTTCTCTGTTAAAAGCAGACTGACCTCTAGCCAGTAAAGAACAAGCGTATCACCTAATTTGAAGAGGCACCCTTAACACTTTTCTGAAAGACAACACTTGTCTAACTTTCTTGCCTTTGTTTTGACTAGCTCTAGAATAAACAAAGTTAAAAATAGCAACATCCTCTCTTAAGGCCTGTTTTAGGTTAGTAGTCTATTGGATTAGACTTATCGTGCCAGATCTCATCTTGATAACAAGTGCCTTCAACCTGTTTTATCTATAATGAAAGACACTTGTGAGAACAGTCAAGTACACTTTACAAATAGACTGGAGGCAATCCCATGCCTGGCTACCAAAAATGACAAATGTTGGAGACAAAACATAGGCCAGCCTAAACAATCAAATCCTAGGGAAATGATACCAAGTGGAGCACATAACCAGGTTGGTCCACTACCTAAGATGACATGTTACAATAGAAGGTCCCATGTTGTAACACACTGATCAATAGACTCCTTCAAGATGAGCAGTAACAATGATTGCAATTCAAACAAGAAGGTTTTAAAAACGTACTGATTCAAATGCACTTGAAATGAATATGCCTATAATTTCCTCTGCCAAAGCCATGACAATGTTTGCAGAGTTGGACTCTGGTTTTAATTCCCCAATACAGCTAACATCCATCCTGTTGTTTCCATGGAAAGAAGTGTACCCAGGCGAAAGCACATACGTCGACAACATAGGCCTATCATAGATTACTGGAGTAAATTTGAAACGTTGTGTCAGCCCCAAGGTCAACTGAAATGGACACTGCATCGTATGATCATGTGCTTGTCCAACAGAAAAAAATAAATGCAATTGATTTAATGTACTAGGCTAATTTAGAGTTATCACTAATTTAGTATCCCACGGATAACAAGCCAAAACTGTATACAATTTGATGTCCCCACAAATCAGATTTCACGGACGACAGTCTTAAATGTGCTCATCAAAGGCTCTGTAAAACCATGGTGTCTTGAATGTGAACCACAATACCGACAATTACTGCATAGGCTTGCCGGTATGATGCATGACTGACCTCATGGTCAGGAATAGAGCTTACCAGCTTGTAGTTATAAAAAACGGAAATTAGTTACCTCTGGTTTGTTCGCCCATTCCATTCAGCCAGCGGAGTTCTCCATCCATCATGTAGACAGGAAGAAACTCTCCGGAATAGAAAGGTGGAGGGGTATGTTTCATGATGCTGTGATTGTGGTAACGTACAGGAAATCAAGTCCTTTGGTTCTCCCGATCTGGAATACCTCACCATCAAATGCAGACTGCATTACCTCCCAAAATAATTTTATTCGGTCATCGTCACTGCCATGTATATTCCCCAACAAGCCGACACCCCGACGGCTCTCAAGAAGCTACACTGGACTTTGTGCAAACTGGAAAATGCATATCCCGAGGCTGCATTTATAGTAGCTGGGGACTTTAATAAAATAAACATGAGGAAAATGCTACCGAAATTTTATCAACACATCTCCTGTACTACACGCGAATCAAAGACTCTGGATCATTGCTCCTCTACCTTCCGGGATGACTAAAAGTCCCTCCTTTTGAAAAATCAGATCATACCTCCATTCTCCATTCCATTCAGGGTGGCAGGTAGCCTGGCGGTTAGAGCATTGGGCCAGTAACTGAAAGGTCGCAGGTTTGAATACCTGAGTCAACACGGTGAAAAATATGTCGATGTGCCCTTGAGCAAGGCACTTAACCACAATTTGCTCCAGGGCGGCCATACTACTATGGCTGACCCTGTACAACATTTTATTTCACTGTACCTATCTGGTATATGTGACAAAGCATGGTTTATTTTTGCTCCTCCCCACCTATAGGCAGAAACTTAAGCAGGAAGCACCCGTGGTAAGGACTGTTCAATGTTAGTCTGACCAATCGGAATCTATGCTTCAAGATTGTTTTGATCACACGGACTGGGAAATGTTCGGGTAGTTCATCAGGACGTGCATAGAGGATGTTGTTTCCACTGTAACGATTATAACTTATCCAGACCAAAAACAGTGGACAGTAATCATGAAATGCTTTGAGGCTAGTTAAGGATCATATCATCTCCACCTTACCCGACACCCTAACCCCACTACAATTTGCATACCGTGCCAACTAATCCACGGACAACGCAATCGGGGGTACAATAGTGCACAGGTTGAAAACTTCCAGGAATAGGTTATATATATATATATATATATACTGCAAAATTACACTTGATATATTGCAGGTAAGGGGTGTAATGTGTTTGCAATTTTCAGGCTGTAAGAAGTTTGCAATTTTCAGGCTGTAAGAGACAGTCAAAGTTCAATATCATACAAATACTTGCTTTGGAAGTGGACAAAAATATGGCCTGGGACAATGCTCACAAGACAGCATTGAAATCAATAATAGCTGGCCAGATCAAGGGGCACAAATTACTCTAGCAATGTAAGCAATGTTCTGCCAATTGGACATCTATCATTGCCTGCAAATAGAGACTTAGTAAGTGGACTGCACAAGCTACATGGGTAGAGGTTTCAGAGCCAGATTTTTGTATTAACTACATTAATACGTTAGCTAGCCCAAGATGCACTCTTAAAAGAGCCTACCGTTACTCCTTAATTTAACGTATGTTATTTACAAAGGTAGACTGGCAGCCAAACAGACAAATCAAATCAAGTGTTATTGGCCACATACGCATATTTAGTAGATGTAATTGCGTGTGTAACGACATGCTTGTATACTCCATCTAAACGTGAATAGATTCTCAATTGTGATACTTTTCTAAAAAATATATATTTTCAGATCACATCAAAATAACTTCACAAATGCAAAATGAAACACTGTTTTAACGTGTTTATCACAGTTGCAGCTGACATTTTTCAGTGACAAGTTTCTGGCGGCCTTCTTCCGTTACACAGGTGTTAGGAGCACGCTAGATAGCACAGGTGGTCTCTTTCGTAAACACAACCCATAACATTGCGATATGGCAACACTAACCATATAAAAGGTGTATCAATTTAACCTTTTGTTTTCATAAAATTATTTATTGGTGATATGAAAGATAAGGTCCTTATGCTTCCAAAACCGCACCGCAAGCAATGCGTGTACATGTTCAGACCGAGCATCAGGGCTTTTAACAAAACTCCCCCGTACAGAAGACGCCTTCGTCCAATGATTTATGTGTAATGGAACTGAGTCATGATCAAGAGCTAACACGCTGCTTATCTTTCAGCTATCTAGCTACAGTAGTTAGCTAGCTAGCTCACAGCAACAGCGACGTCGGCTTGCATTTAACGTTACATTCATACAAACACAATATGTCCATTAACTTACCTCTATTTGCTAAACCCTGAGGAATCGCATTGCAAAATGCACTTCTTCAAAAGACTTGCAGTAAACAGAAGTCACCATCTGATCCACCGATGGCTGTCAACACTAACACCAGTCTCCATAATTTACTACTATTCTGCAAGCAGCAATAAAGGTGACGTCACTATCGTAATGAGGAACCCTTCCAAATTAAAGCCCATATTTCAAACCATTGCATGGTTAACTCATTCAAAATATATATTTTAATCAACGTCAATATGTATTGTTTGTAAGCAAATGCAAGACGGAATTTATATATATATATTTTTAAACATTAAACCCACTCCTGAAAAATAAAATGTTAAGACTGGTATGTTGACAATATTGGGATTATAGGAAAAAAAATATTGTGCTGATGTAAAAGTGGGGTTTGGAGTACTCGGTAGGGTCTGTAGACCTGTAGTCTGTTGTAATTTCATGGGGCAGTGAAAATTACGAAGTGTTATTGACCTTTTACTACACCCAAGTTCAGCATGTCTTTGTAAGGGGACTCTTATTTTGAGAGAAAAAAATCGTGATGCCAGCATCATATCCTGCTGCATGGAGAACGGTAATCCCTCATTTGATGAGGAAAACAAACGCGAGTTCGGTTTTGTCAACAAATCAGGTGAAGGTTCCCCGATTTACCGCAAACCAATACTGCTACTCCGGAACAAATTGTTCAGCGGCCTGGCTCAAATCATTAACAGAAAGGATGACTCTCCACTGCGCATAATGAAGCCAAGTTACACTGTAAATCAACATACAGTATAATACTAAAAAAGCCTTTACTGCTCTCTAACACGTTCTTGAACTTGATTTGCAGAATAACATAGGTTTAAGTGTTTCTTTCACAGTGTAATGTAATAAAATGTTGCAATGTCAGTGTGCAATCGGGATACTGAAAGTGTACGTGACCTTTTACTTTTTTCTAATCCATCACTTATTCAAAATGAGCTGTGATTTGTATTTTATATTCTAACATGAAACAGGGTTTTAATCAGCAACACAGTGACTACAGTGAAAGTTTAGGCCTCAATGGCAGAGGCGCTAGGAACCACTGGGAGCTAATGTCACAGGTCCCCTACCTACCCATGGTAAACAATTCGTTTGTAATAGAAGGCCCTTTCAATATATTTAAAATGGGCCCAAATTAGGCATGTACAGTGCATTCAGGAAGCATTCACACCCCTTGACTATTTGCACATTTTGAAGTGACAGCCTGAATTTCAATTTCAAATCCCCAAAATGTCAGTGGAATTGTTTTTATTACATTTTTTACAAATGAATACAAATCTGAAATGTTTCGAGTCAATAAGTATTCGACCCTTTTGTTCTTGCAAGCATAAATAAATTCAGGTGTAACATTTTGCTTAACTTACAAATTGCATGGGCTCATTCTGTGCAATAAGTGTTTAACATGATTTTTGAATTACTACCTCATCTCTATACCCCACACATACAGATAATTGTAAGGTCCCTCAAACGAGCAGTGAATTTCAAACAGATTCAACCAGAGCGGTTTTCCAATGCCTCGCAAAGGTCACCTTTTGGTAGATGGGTAAATATAAAAAAAGCAGACATTGAATAGCTCTTTGAGCATGGTGAAGTAATTAATTACACTTTGGATGGTGTATCAATACACCCAGTCACTACAAAGATACAGGTGTCCTTCCTAACTCAGTTGCCGGAGAGGAAGGAAACCACTCAGTGACTAAAACAGTTAGAGTTTATTGGCTGTGATAGAAGAAAACTGAGGATGGATCAACTACATTGTAGTTACACCACATTATTAACCTAATTGACAAAGTGAAAAGAAGGAAGTCTGCACATGTTTGGGGCATATCCAACACATCACTGAGTACCACTTCATATTTTCAAGCATGGTGGTGGCTGCATCATGTTATAGGTAGGGAGTGTTTTAGGATAAAAGGAAACAAAATAAAGCTAAGCACATGCAAAAATCATAGAGGAAAACCTGGTTCAGTCTGCTTTCCAACAGACACTGGGAGACAAATTCACCTTTCAGCAAGACAACAACCTAAAACGCAAGACCAAGTATACACTGGAGTTGCTTACCAAGACGACACTGAATGTGCCGGAGTGGCCTAGTTACAGTTGACTAAAATCGTCTTGAAAATCTATGGCAAGACTTGAAAATGGCTGTTTAGCAACAATCAACGTGACATAACTTGAAGACTCACAGCTGTAATCTCTGCCAAAGGTGATTCTAACATGTATTGACTCAGGGGTGTGAATACTTATGTAAATGAGATATCTGTATTTCATTTTCAATAAATTAACAAAACATTATTATTATATTTTTTTAAGTGTTTTAACTTTGTCATTATGAAAAAAAATCTATTTAATAAATTTTTAATTCTGGCTGTTACAACAAAATGCAGAATAAGTCAAGGGATATGAATTACTTTCTGAATAGTCTATATCAGACGTACACTGCCACCTGCTGATAAAGGTACAATGTTGAAATGTGTGTTAGTGAAAAGAGGAAGTAGGAAAGCAGCTATTAGATTTTGAAGCATGTCCATTCATGAGAGCCCACCAATGTCTACCGACCATACCCCGTTCACCTCTTTACAGGTATTGTAATAAGTAGAAATGTTGCATGTTTGGTGTTCCAGTAGTTATTAGGGTGATCCAGTTCTAAGTGTAATAAACAAATTATAACAGGAAAATTCAAGAAACAAAATAACTTTAATTTAACCAAAAAACAAAGCTTTACATGGATTGAGACAAAAAAGCAATATAATATGATACATGTTAATTAACAAGATCACACAAGCTACATGGGTAGAGGTTTCCGTGACAGATTTTTTGCCACAACATCAGCGCCCTCTTCAATAACTAACAAATGCCTCATTAGTAATCAACAAACGCCCGTTTGGACTACACACAAATATGACCATTCTGTGAAAAGGTGAGACTCTCACGAACATGGGCCTCACAAGACTCCTCTGAAGGTCCCCCCAGGACCAGTTAAAAAAATGAAAGGAAGTATATACAGTCGTGGCCAAAAGTTTTGAGAATGACAAATATTAATTTTCAAAGTCTGCTGCCTCAGTTTGCATGATGGCAATTTGCATATACTCCAGAATGTTATGAGCCCTGACACAAAAGGACCAGCTGACATCATGTCAGTGATCCTCTCGTTAACACAGGTGTGAGTGTTGACGAGGACAAGGCTGGAGATCACTCTGTCATGCTGATTGAGTTTGAATAACAGGCTGGAAGCTTCAAAAGGAGGGTGGTGCTTGGAATCTGTTCTTCCTCTGTCAACCATGGTTACCTGCAAGGAAACACGTGCCGTCATCATTGCTTTGCACAAAAAGGGCTTCACAGGCAAGGATATTGCTGCCCGTAAGATTGCACCTAAATCAACCATTTATCGGATCATCAAGAACTTCAAGGAGAGCGGTTCAAATGTTGTGAAGAAGGCTTCAGGGCGCCCAAGAAAGTCCAGCAAGCTCCGGGACCGTCTCCTAAAGTTGATTCAGCTGCGGGATTGGGGCACCACCAGTACAGAGCTTGCTCAGGAATGGCAACAGGCAGGTGTGAGTGCATCTGCACGCACAGTGAGGCAAATACTTTTGGAGGATGGCCTGGTGTCAAGAAGGGCAGCAAAGAAGCCACTTCTCTCCAGGAAGAACATCAGGGACAGACTGATATTCTGCAAAAGGTACAGGGATTGGACTGCTGAGAACTGGGGTAAAGTCATTTTCTCTGATGAATCCCCTTTCCGATTGTTTGGGGCATCCGGAAAAAAGCTTGTCCGGAAAAGACAAGGTGAGCGCTACCTTCAGTCCTGTGTCATGCCAACAGTAAAGCATCCTGAGACCATTCATGTGTGGGGTTGCTTCTCAGCCAAGGGAGTGGGCTCACTCACAATTTTGACAAAACATCATTATTTTGGGTCCATGGCCAAAAAACTCCCCAGACCTTAATCCCATTGAGAACTTGTGGTCAATCCTCAAGAGGCAGGTGGACAAACAAAACCCCACGAATTCTGACAAACTCCAAGCATTGATTATGCAAGAATGGGCTGCCATCAGTCAGGATGTGGCACAGAAGTTAATTGACAGCAATGCCAGGGCGGATTGCAGAGGTCTTGAAAAAGAAGGGTCAACACTGCAAATATTGACTCTCTGCATCAACTTCATTTAATTGTCAATAAAAGCCTTTGACACTTATGAAATGCTTGTAATTATACTTCAGTATTCCATAGTAACATCTGACAAAAATATCTAAAGACACAAGCAGCAAACTTTGTGAAAATTAATATTTGTGTCATTCTCAAAACGTACAGTCGTGGCCAAAAGTTAACAGTTTAGTGCCAAAAATAAGGGGTTAAATACATGTACAAATAAAAATGTTTCCTGATCTTTCTTATACTGTAGCTCTCAGATATAGGACAGACACTTCAGAACAAACTTCCTTTAGATTTTTTTGGGGGGGATATCTGTTGTTCCATGTAGTAAATCTGTTATTCAATGCGTTTGTATGGGCTAATAGCAGTAAAGCCAAATAAATCATTTTTTCATATATATTTTTTGATACTTCAAGGACTCTTAAAATTCTAACTCAAATTGCTAAATGATCCTATTACATTCTGTAAATAATTCCATATATTTTAGCAGAACCCCCCCCCCGCCTTACACAGGGCTTAGACTGTAACAGGTGAAACGGAGTTTGACCAACAAAAAACAGAATCCATATGAAGGAAATCCGTCGCAAGTCCCAAATTAGAAAATAACATTTGTTTCTTTCCCTGTAAGCAGTCTATGGACAAGGTATGACAGCAATCCAAGATTTAGTTTCCTTGGCACCGTTTTCAAATGGTAATATTTTTGCATTTGTGGCACAAATCCCATTCAAGTCATAGTACTTATATTAGCATCAACTAATTTACTTATAGATGATTTGGACCTGATGCACTAAAAATGCTAATTTAGGTACCATGACTTGCAGGGGATTTGTGCTACAAATGCTAAAATGAAAGCACTTTTTACAACAGCAAGTGCTTCACAGTGACACAGCCTAATCCTCCAAAGAACAAGCAGAAGCACAGAGGCAAGGAAAAATGCCCAGATGGAAGAAACCTTGAGAGGAACCAGACTATGGCAAAAACACTAACAGAACCATATTTTAAAGCTGCCATCAGCAGTTGAAACAAAATGTACTCCTCACCCGTTTTGGTAAAAAGCTGAGGAATGGGGCTGGAAAAATGTAACTACTCAAATTCATAGAGCTATTGATGCAAGGACTGACCAGTCATGATATAAAAATTATAGTTTAACCATGTTTTGAGGCTATATAAATGTTTACATTTACTTTGTGAACAAACATTGGAGGAAAACAAGCTTATATGTTGGGTTCTGATGCGGTACAACAATTGAACTAAGCTCATAAGGGATTTATAAGTTATATTCTTCAAGAATCAATGGGTACATATTTAAGTCCAAAAATGGATGTAGCAACTGCAGATTGACCATTTAAAGGGTTAGTTCATCCAATCTACATGCTTGGGTGAAATTAATCTACAATGGCTGCGTTTATACAGGCAGCCCAATTTAGTTTTGTGCACAATTACAATGCACAATTACAGTGCATTCAGAAAGTATTCAGCTCCCTTGACTTTTTCCACATTTTGTTACGTTAAAGCCTTATTCTAAAATGGATTAAAAAAAGGTACATACATTTTTTCTTCAGCCACTCAGTTAAAAAGGCACGACAGCCCGCTTGGAGTTTACCAAAAGGCATCTAAAGGTCTCTGACCATGAGAAACAAGATTCTCTGGTCTGATGAAACCAAGATTGAACTCTTTGGCCTGAATGCCAAGCGTCACGTCTGGAGGAAACCTGGCACCATTCCTACGGTGAAGCATGGTGGTGGCAGCATCATACTGTGGGGATGTTTTTCAGCGGCAGGGAAGGGGAGACTAGTCAGGATTGAGGGAAGGAGGAATGGAGCAAAGTACAGAGAGATTCTTGATGAAAACCTGCTCCAGAGCACTGAGGACTTCAGACTGGTGCGAAGGTTCACCTTCCAACAGGACAATGACCCTAAGCACACAGCCAAGACAATGCAGGAGTGGCTTCGGGACAAGTCTGAATGTCCTTGAGTGGCCCAGCCAGAGCCCGGACTTGAACCCGATCGAACATCTCTGGAGAGATCTGAAAATAGCTGTGCAGCGACTCTCCCCATCCAATCTGACAGAGCTTGAGATGATTTGCAGATAACAAATGGGAGAAACTCCCCAAATACAAGTGTGCCAAGCTTGTAGCGTCATACTCAAGAAGGCTTGAGGCTGTAATTGCTGCCAAAGGTGCTTCAAAGTACTGAGTCTGAATACTTACATAAATGTCAAATCAATTGTATAAATTTGCAAACATTTCTAAAAACCTGTTTTTGCTTTGTCATTATGGGGTATTGTGTGTAGAATGATGAGGGAAAAAATGTCTAATCAATTTTAGATTAAGGCTGTAATGTAATCAAATGTGGAAAAAGTCAAGGGATCGGAAAACTTACCGAATGCACTGTATTGGCAAAAGATCTGATCGGTCAAAAAACTCATGTGGCAAAAGATCAGAATTGGGATGTAAACGCAGCCTTTGAGTTGTTTATGTAGGCCAGAGCCCTATACTATGTACATGGTTGCACGAGTTAGTGAGGTGAGGTAACTTTGACCAACTCAGAGTTCAACTCGGGATAACCGGTACCACAAAAGTTACCTTTTAGCTAGGTAAATTTCTATGGCAACGAATCCTTCAGAACTAACCTGCTCCCAGGCAGGCTAACTCAGGGCTAAAATTTTATACTGAATTGTCTGAGCTGTGAGTTGAGGAATAATAAAAACAGATTCCCTCCCACTGCAAAGATTGAGTCCTAATCTCCTTCATTTGAAGAAGGCTGATTAAATATCTTATTAAATGTAATGTTTTTGTGTTAAATTATGTTCAAATACCTATCACATTTGAAACGTAACTCACAGTATAACTTGTGTATGACTTAAAACAAATATTTTATCGCTAGTAAAGATGTTGGTGCATTAATAAACACACCAAAGATGGCATTACCAATAAGTAATACAATAAAGACGGCACTTCTACAAGCTTATTTCACACCACAGCCTGCTGAATTTGACAGATAACTTTTTCATTTTGAAATCGGCACAAATTTAAAATGTGGCACCGACTCGCCCATGGACTGATATTTCAGCATTGTCTCAATTAAGAGTTTGAGTAGCCATATGCGGCATGCACAGGAGTTAGCGGCAGGCAGACGAGCAATATCTAGTCAGTACGGATTAAGCCGGATCCGGAATGTGAAGCTAACTGAATCTGGCTAGCTTTAGAAAACCTTGAGTAGAATATAACTTAAATCGTTCTATACCTCTCTGTAGTGACAGCATCCACGATAATCCATTGTTTACTATTGCTACAGCTAGCTTGATTAGATAAACTAACCATTTAATTTAGAGAAATTCCAAGTGTTTACATTTTTAACTACACAACCCACTCCACACTTCGTAAGGGTGTTTTTATATATAGCTTTGAACTTCATTGTACTGCTGAAAGGTTCATTTATACCATAGAAGACTACTGATAAAGTAGCTGTTGTTTTGTTAACTTTTATTTTGAATGCTTTAAGGCCAAAGTAAATCTTTCGGTTCTTCTAGCGGAACTTGGGTCATACCGAATTGGTCCATGTATTGAAAGTAAAATCATTGATATTAGTTTACAAAGCAACTATTACAAAACCATTCCACTTTAATTGAAAAATCACAGCAAAAATGCATGTAGTCTGGAAGAACGATAGACTGAAAGTTGATTAATGGTCATTAAGATCATTGAAAAAAAAAATACAAAGTTACATAATGGAGCTTTAAATGCCTCATGAGTAAAGCACAACCGTCGGTCTTTATCATAATCCAAAATATTTGTTTTTTTATTACACTATTGTTTACAAACGACAATAATGTAAACAAATAATGTATAGCTTGGATGTCATGGACTGGTCCTCTCAGTTGGTAGAGCATGTCTCTTGCAACACCAGGATAGTTGGTTCAATTCCTAGGACCACTCGTACGTAAAATAATGATGTACGAAGCACGCATGACTACGTCGCTGTGGATAAAAGCGTCTGGTAAATGGCATATATACTGTTAGTCCTTGCACCTTGAACGCAGTCTATGAATTTGAGGGGTTACATTTTACTAGCCCCATCCCTCAGCTGTATGCCAAAACAAGTGACAGGGTAGCAGTTTTTCGAATCCCAGAATGTAGCTTTAATCTGTTTCTGACATTTCTGTCAAGTAGACACGTGCTTGAAAACAAGGACTGGTTCAGTATGAAGGAAGTTAAAGGGTGTTTCGCAAGCCAATTCTAAATAGCATTAACACAATGACTGGACGTCTATGGGTATCTGCTAGTTTGGCAATTCCTTAGTAGTAAGTACTTTGATGTACCAGTGTCGTAACAGATTTGAATACGCCATCATTATTCTCAATTCACTTGTGTTGAGTCTGATCGCATAACATCAAAAAATAGTTAAACAATAAACCTGAAAATATGGAATTGTCATATGAAATGTGCTAAAACAGCTAAAGAGATGCGTCCTTCAAGGAGACATGAACGAAAAGTGTATAATAACTAACTGGCTGAAAGTATGTATTTTTGGAGGATTGGCACTAGGTTCTTCTCAGTTGATGATTAGAGGGAGGATCGATGAGGGCCGTCTGTCTGCAGTCAGTCACTGCTACTGTCTGAGCTCACGTAGCAGCCTTCCTCCCCAGTGTGCCCCACAAAGCAGAGACCTGGGGAACACCAGCAACAGAACAAGGTGGTCAGTCAGAACTACACTGTATATGCAAAAGTATGTGAACACCCCTTCAAATGAGTGAATTTGGCTATTTCAGCCACACCGTTGCTGACAGGTGACTAAAATTGAGCACACTGCCATGCAATCTCTATAGACAAACATTGGCAGTAGAATGGCCTTACTGAAGAGCTCAGTGACTTTCAACGTGGCACCGTCATAGGATGCCACATTTCCAACAAGTCAGTACGTCAAATTTCTACCTTGCTAGAGCTTCCCCAGTCAACTGTTAGTGCAGTTATTGTGAAGTGGAGACATCTAGGAGCAACAACGGCTCAGCCGTGAATTGGTAGGCTACACAAGCTCATAGAACGGGACCACAGAGTGCTGAAGCGCGTAAAAATTGTCTGTCCTCGGTTGCAACACTTACTACTGATTTCCAAACTGCCTCTGGAAGCAACGTCAGCACAAGCCCTGTTCATCGGGAGTTTCCTGAAATGGGTTTCCATGGCCGAGCAGCCGCACACAAGCCTAAAATCACCATGTGCAATGCCAAGCGTCGGCTGGAGTTGTGTAAACCTGGCTGGTTTATCATGATTCAGGCTAGGCACCTTACATCCAGTGAAGGGAAGTCAACGCTACAGCATATGCCAGGAGAACTCTACCTGCTCAAATGGTGTTTTTCTTTTATCCCAACACGGTTAATCCAAAACCACGCCCCGTTAATCAGAGGGCGTTCTACTACGCTTCCATTGGCTAGCTAGCATTGTCTCACTCACAGGCGATCAGAGCAGAGACAGTGACCTTCCAAGGTAAGGATGGAAAGTGTAATTTAACACTTAGCTGCCTACCGTACTGCAGGCCTATTATCATCATGTTTGGTAACATTTGCCCATGTATTTATTTTCAGAGTTTGAATGAGTTGTAAAAATGTCTGAGACCTCTTCTGAATTCCCTCTATTGCAGGTCAGCTAAGTTAACCTAGGCTACTTAACGTTACTAGCTCGGTATTTGAAGTTGTTGTATTATCATTGGTAGTCTATTATCAGGTAAAAACATTCTTATTATTCATAATTTCGCAAATATTTATAAGCTAATCATTCAGTCGAACACGATGCTACAGCCATTGAATCTGTCTTTGAGCGTTAAGGGACGTTAATGGCTAGCTTGGGCCACGACATTATGTCATTACATTTTTTTTAAATCTTGAAAAACAAGGGAAAATGTTATTAATCAGTGGCAAATTTCGCGCCGTGATATTCACTTCCGAACTTGGAGACCTCTCAAAGAACTGTAGGATGCCCCTCTGAATAACTGGGCGTGGTTTGGCTTAACTGCGTTAGGAAAAAGACGCACCCGATTGCAGTGCCAACTGTAAAGTTTGGTGGAGGAATAATGGTCTGGGGATGTTTTTCATGGATCGCGCAAAGTCCCTCCAGTGATGGGAAATCTTAACGCTACAGCATACAATGACATTCTAGACAATTCTTTGGCAACAGTTTGGGGAAGCCCCTTTCCTGTTTCAGCATTACAATGCCCCCATGCACAAAGCGAGGTCCATGCAAAAATGGTTTGTCGAGATAAGTTCTTCCACACCTAACTGGCCAGCACAAAGCACTGACCTCAACACCATTGAGATGAATTGGAACGCTGACTGCGAGCCAGGACTAAATCGCCCCTGCAGCAATGTTCCAACATCTAGTGGAAAGCCATCCCAGAAGAGTCGAGGCTGTTATAGCAGCAAAAGGGGGGGGGGGGGGGACCAACTCCATATTAATGCCCATGAGTTTGGAATGCGATGTTTAACGTGTCCACATACTTTGATAATGTAGTGTATTTTGTTTTCTCTATGGCTAATTTTTATTTCACCTTTATTTAACCAGGTAGGCCAGTTGAGAACAAGTTCTCATTTACAACTGCGACCTGGCCAAGTTGAAGCAAAGCAGTGCGACAAAAACAAACAAATGTATAGTTAATAACACAATAGAAAAATCTATGTACAGTGTGTGCAAATGTAGAAGAGTAGGGAGGTAAGGCAATAAATAGGCCATAGAGGCGAAACAATTACAAATTAGCATTAACACTTGAGTGATAGATGTGCAGATGATGTCAAAGTAGAGATATTGGGGTGCAAAAGAGCAAGAGGGTAAGTAATAATATGGGGATGGGGTAGTTGGGTGTGCTATTTACAGATTGGTTGTGTACAGGTAAGCTGCTCTGACAGCTGTTGCTTAAAGTTAGAGAGGGAGATATAAGATTCCAGCATCAGTGATTGTTGCAATTCCTTCCAGTCATTGGCAGCAGAGAACTGTAAGGAAAGGCGGCCAAAGTAAGTGTTGGCTTTGGGAATGACCAGTGAAATATACAGTTGAAGTTGGAAGTTATCCCCACCTGTGGACGTCGGGCCCTCATACCACCCTCATGGAGTCTGTTTCTGACCGTTTGAGCAGACACATGCACATTTGTGGCCTGCTGGAGGTCATTTTGCAGGGCTCTGGCAGTGCTCCTCCTTGCACAAAGGCGGAGGTAGCGGTCCTGCTGCTGGGTTGTTGCCCTCCTACGGCCTCCTCCACGTCTCCTGATGTACTGGCCTGTCTCCTGGTAGCGCCTCCATGCTCTGGACACTACGCTGACAGACACAGCAAACCTTCTTGCCACAGCTCGCATTGATGTGCCATCCTGGATGAGCTGCACTACCTGAGCCACTTGTGTGGGTTGTAGACTCCGTCTCATGCTACCACTAGAGTGAAAGCACCGCCAGCATTCAAAAGTGACCAAAACATCAGCCAGGAAGCATAGGAACTGAGAAGTGGTCTGTGGTCACCACCTGCAGAATCACTCCTTTATTGGGGGTGTCTTGCTAATTGCCTATAATTTCCACCTTTTGTCTATTCCATTTGCACAACAGCATGTGAAATTTATTGTCAATCAGTGTTGCTTCCTAAGTGGACAGTTTGATTTCACAGAAGTGTGATTGACTTGGAGTTACAGTGTGTTGTTTAAGCGTTCCCTTTATTTTTTTGAGCAGTGTATATAAAAAAAAATATATAAATCGGGATCGGCTTTTTTTGTCCTCCAATAAATCGGTATCAGCGTTGAAAAATCATAATCGATCGACCTCTAGTCTGGATTTGTGTAAAGGAGAAGCTGCTGCAGGGGGTGCAGAGCTATTGGCCGGGGTAGGGGTAGCCAGGTGGAAAGCATGGCCAGCCGTAGATAAATGCTTATTGAAACTATCGATTATCGTAGATTTATCGGTGGTGACACTGTTTCCTATCCTCAGTGCAGTGGGCAGCTGGGAGGAGGTGCTCGTATTCTCCATGGACTTTAGTGTCCCAGAACTTTTTGGAATTAGTGCAACAGGATGTAAATTTCTGTTTGAAAAAGCTAGCCTTTGCTTTCCTAACTGACTGAGTATATTGGTTCCTGACTTCCCTGAAAAGTTGCATATCGCGGGGGCATGAAAGCCTTACTGGAGCCTCCTTGTCATTATAAGAGGCTTGATACAATGATAGAAAGCGAGTGAAGTTAGAGGTTAAATAAATACATTTTAAAAAAGTGAAAGAGTTTTGGGGCAGCTAACTGACTGCAAATAAACGTAATTGACTTTAGCTTCTGGAATTTAGTGCAAATGATTCTAAAAACTTACCATTTGAAGTCTTCTTTTCATCTTCCTCAAATCGGTCGAAATCCAAACTAACAAAAGCACTCTGAGGACATCACAATTCACCTTCATCAATATTCATTATGAATAAACAACGAGGCATGACATCTACTAGAACATTCTGTTACTGTAAGCAGAACTCTGACAACTCCTCATCTGGAAGTATTGTATTTTTTAGTTCGCGAATGTCAAAAGGACTAAATATCCAAAGTATGTTTACCTACAGGTATTGCTAGCTGTACAAAGGAGGTTAGGAGATAGACATAATATATTTGTTCCCTCTAATGAAAAGCACTACCTTTTGCTTGAGGAGCATCTTCCAGTCTCCCCTCTCCTGTTTGACGAGCCTGATGACTGGCTCATTGCACTTCATCTCCCAGGAGCACCTCTCTGCAGTGATGTTACTGTGGAGCTCCAGGTGAGCACGATAAGGCCTGTCATTCACACACGCACTAGAGGCAATAGTTAGAGATGAAATATGATCAAATTAAATGCTTCTCTCATTTGTGATGCAGGGAATTACAGCCCCAATGTTGACTTCGTCCTGCACACACAATGATACCTTGCACGGGGAGTTATTAAAAAAAAAAAAAAAAAAAGATTTACATAGAATAAAAACATTAACAGCTCAGCACTTGCCTCAAGCTACTTAAGATTTGTTTTAAAAGATGTATGTTCAGGTGGTTGAAAGGACACATGACAGACATTCAACAGACCTGTACACCACTCTGTCAGGGAAGAATTCACATCTCTGATCCACTGGTTCTCTGAGCTTTATGTTCAGTGTGACTGTGTCATCTCTCTGGAACCACTTGATCTGTGGATGGAAACTGAAAAAGACTAACTAAATGTAAATCTGTGATGGATTGGAGTCAGTTCAGTCAATTTATATATTTATTAAGTAAACTGAATTTAAATAGAATTGACCCCATGCAACACTGATGCGCAATACATAAACAGAAAATCAGTTTCATTTGACTATTCAGAAATATAAGGGATACGTGTACCTCAAATACCTTTTTGGTGCATCCACATCAACACTGATGACTTTCTCACCGTTGATGACTTGCTGGCCGTTGACTTGCTTCTCATCAATCAAATGACCTGAATAAAACAAATCAAACTTTGTCTCATGCACAAAATACAACAAGTTTAGACACTTCCCGTGAAATGCTTAATTACAAGCCCTTAACCAACAGTGCAGTTCAAGAAGAGTTAAGAAAATATTTACTAAATAAAATGTAAAATAAAAAAACACAATAACGAGGCTATATACAGAGGGTACCTGTACCGAGCCAGTGTGCGGGGGTACAGCTTAGAGGTAATTTGTACATGTAGGTAGGGGTGAAGTGACAATGCATAGATAATAAACAGCGGGTTGCAACAAATGGAGGGGGGGGTCAATGTAATAGTCTGGTGGCCAGTTGATTAATTGTTCAGCAGTCTTATGGCTTGAGGGTAGAAGCTGTTGGCGCTCCGGTACCACTTGCCGTGCGGTAGCAGAGAAAACAGTCTATGACTTGGGTGACTGGAGTCTCTGAAAATGTTATGGGCTTTCCTCTGACACTGCCTATTATAGAGGTCCTGGATTGCAGTAAGCTTGGCCCCAGTGATGTACTGTGTCGTCCGCACTACCCTCTGTAGCGCCTTACGGTCAGATGCCGAGCAGTTGCCATACCAGGCAGTGATGCATCGGTCAGGATGCTCTCGATGGTGCAGAACTATGAAGATCTGGGGACCCTTGACATATTTTTCAGTGTCCTGATGGGGAAAAGGTTTTGTTGTGCCATCTTCACGACTGTATTGGTGTGTTTGAACCATGATAGATCGGTGGTGATGTGGACACCAAGGAACTTGAAACTCTCGACCCGCCCCACTACAGCCCCGTTGATGTTAATAGGAGCCTGTTCGGCCCGCCTTTTCCTGTAGTCCACGATCAGTTCCTTTGTCTTGCTCACATTGAGGGAGAGGTTGTTGTGCTGAGGGAGAGGTGGTTGTCTGACCTCCTCCCTATAGGCTGCCTCATTGTTGTCGGTGATCAGGCCTACCACTTGAGTCATCAGCAAACTTAATGATGGTGTTGGAGTCGTGTTTGGCCACCCAGATGTGGGTGAACAGGGAGTACTGGAGGGGACTAAGTACACACCCCTGAGGGGCCCCAGTGTTGAGGATCAGCGTGGCAGACTTGTCGTTGCCTACCCTTACCACCTGGGGGATGCCTGTCAGGAAGTCCAAGATCCAGTTGCAGAGGGAGGTGTTTAGTTCCAGGGTTCTTAGCTTAGTGATGAGCTTTGTCGGTGTAACTGGCGTGAAATGGCTAGCTAGTTAGCAGGGTGCGCGCTAATAGCGTTTCAATCGGTGACGTCACTCGCTCTGAGACCTTGAAGTAGTTGTTCCCCTTGCTCTGCAAGGGCCGCGGTTTTTGTGGAGCGATGGGTAACGACGTGTCGAGGGTGGCTGTTGTCGCTGTGTGCAGAGGGTCCCTGGTTCGAGCCCAGGTAGGGGCGAGGAGAGGGACGGAAGCTATACTGTTACATTGGTGCCGTGATCCGGATCACTGGTTGCTGCGGAAAAGGAGGTCAAAGGGGTGTAACCTATGTGAAATGGCTAGCTAGTTAGCAGGGTGCGCGCTAATAGCGTTTCAATCGGTGACGTCACTCGCTCTGAGACCTTGAGGTAGTTCCCCTTGCTCTGCAAGGGGCGCAGCTTTTGTGGAGCGATGGGTAACGATGCGTCGAGGGTGGCTGTTGTCGATGTGTGCAGAGGGTCCCTTGTTCGAGTCCAGCGAGGAGAGGGACAGAAGCTATACTGTTACATGGGTACTATGGTGTTGAACACTGAGCTGTAGTCAATGAACAGCATTCTCACATAGGTGTTCCTTTTGTCCTGGTGGGAAAGGTCAGTGTAGAGTGCGATTGAGATTGCCTCATCTGTGGATCTGTTCGGGTGGTATGCAAATTGGAGTGGGTCTAGGGTATCCGGGAGGATGCTGTTGATGTAAGCCATGACCAGACTTTCAAAGCACTTCATGGCTACCGACGTGAGTGCTACGGGGCGGTAATCATTTAGGCAGGTTACCTTCGCTTCCTTGGGCACAGGGACTATGGTGGTCTGCTTGAAACATGTAGGTATTACAGACTCAGTCAGGGAGAAGTTGAAAATGTCAGGGAAGACACTTGCCAGTTGGTCTGTGCATGATTTGAGTACACATCCTGTTAATCCATCTGGTCCCGTGGCTTTGTGAATGTTGACCTGTCTAAAAGTCTTGCTCACATCAGCTACCGAGAGCATTATTACACAGTTATTACCCAGAACAGCTGGTGCTCTCGTGCATGCTTCAGTGTTGCTTGCCTCGAATCGAGCATAAAAGGCATTTAGCTCGTCTGGTTGGCTCGCATTACTGGGCAGCTCGCGTCTGGGTTTCCCTTTATAGTCCGCAATAGTTTTCAAGCCCTGCCACATCCGACGAGCGTCAGAGCCGGTGTAGTAGGATTCAATCTTAATCCTGTATTGACGCTTTACTTGTTTGATGGGTAGTCTGAGGGCATAGCGGGATTTCTTATAGGCGTCCAGATTAATGTCCCATTCCTCGAAAGCGGCAGCTCTAGCCTTTAGCTCGATGCGGATGTTGCCTGTAATCCATGGCTTCTGGTTGGGATATGTACGTACGGTCACTGTGGGGACGACGTCGTAAATGCACTTATTGATGAAGTCGACGACTGAGGTGGTATACTCCTCAATGCCATTGGATGAATCCCAGAACATATTCCAGTCTGTGCTAGCAAAACAGTCCTGTAGCATAGCATCCGCGTCATCTGACCACTTCCGTATTGAGCGTGTCACCGGTACTTCCTGCTTTAGTTTTTGCTTGTAAGCAGGAATCAGGAGGATAGAATTATAGTCAGATTTGCCAAATGGAGGGTGGGGGAGAGCTCTTTGTATGCATCTCTGTGTGTGGAGTAAATGTGGTCTACAGTTTTTTTCCTCTGATTGCACATGACATGCTTGGAGTAGTATGAAGAGCCAGCCTTATGAGGTACAACAATGGTGAATGGCATATTAGACTACTCAAAATATTTGAGTCTTTATACATCTTTGTTGATCATTATCAACTTCTGTTTTCAACAATAGTGAATGTCGTGGTTCAACAGACATACAGTAAATGTACTTTTTGTACATTGTTGATCACTATCAAACTAAAATAGTTTACATACCATTTTCAATGGGGCGGGGAACTGCAGAAATCCAGTCTTTGGGGGTGAATCCTTGTAGAGCTGTATGCCTGCATGACAACACAAGTCTTGTGAACATCACATGTTGAAGTGAGATCAATGCAACACTAGCCATTGATCCCAGTTAGAGCACTCAGCACAGATGGAAGCCTAAGAACACTAGCTAAATCAACGTTTTTCCCACGTCATTTCAATGAAATTATGTTGAACCAATGTGTAATAAACGTTAAATTGACGTCTGTGGCCAGTGGGATATCACGGGTCGGGTGCAGAGCTGCACTGTATAGTGAAAGAATCAAACATCAGAAAATGTATTTTTATTGACCGACTGCACCAAAGAAAAAAAATAGGAAGAACAGTAAGCGAGCAGCAACGGAAGTTTTTCCCAGTGAAAATGAAGAAGAACACCAACCTCCGTGTTTGAGTGGCACCTTGGAGGTTAGCTATGAGGCTCCTCCACTGCTCCATTTTGGGGTCGTTGTGCGCAGTTGTTGGGGCAGGTAACTGTGGCTCGCTAATTGTTGGGAGTGGGGCAGATATCTGGGCTTCGCTAGGTGTTGGGAGAGGGGAAGTTATCTGGACCCTGTCCATGAGTGTTGGTAGTTGAGCCTCGCTCGGATCAGGAACTGCTGCTAATGGGGCCTCCTGTGGCTTGGGCGAGAGCTGGGTCGGGTATACAAAGACATCGTTCATCCAAGGCTGGGGTGCATGAGCAAAGACCTTCTGGTCCATCTGGTGCAGATCTGCTGAGGCCTTCATATGGCACTGGGACAAGTCTGTCTGGGCATGAAGCACAGACGTTTGGGTCTGGGGCGGGTCTACAGAAACCTCCTGGCCACAGTGTAAGCGCTCGACAGCTGCCCTCATCCTGTGGACCAGGGCCTCCTCTGCAGCCTGCACCTTCTCCTCCAAGGTCAACCCAGAGCCATCCGGCCTAACAAACAAACCAAGCAGACATGAGTCACGACACACAATTGTAATAGGTTGATAATGCAGTGCTCTCATTAAGTACTGAAGAGAAAGAAATTGAATGATTGACCGCCATGTCCTATCTGACATAACTTCCATATCTGCACATAGCCCCTGGTGTAGCAACATCCATATTAACATGCTGTATTACATTGTGCCGTATTATAAGTGAAGAATGCTGTTGGATGTCAGTGTACAGCATCTTGTATTATGGAGGTCCCATGGTGCCGAAAGCCTGGTTACCCATGGGCATAGAGGACTGAACTCACACCGTGGTGAGCAGGGCATCCCCAGCACTGGCTCCAGGCCCAGCCCCGTGGCAGAGCTCCTTCAGGAGGTCCAGGTGCTGAGGGTTGCTGGTGCCCATCCCCGTGCTAAGGATCTCAGCATGGACGTTGCATTCATTTATTAAGGTCTTCAGGCCTGGTAGTCGGGTCATCCGCACCTGAGAACAAAGCACATTTTTACATTTTAGTAATTTTCCAGATGCTCTTATCCAGAGCCATTTACTGGAGCAATTAGGGTTAAATGCCTTGCACAGACAGATTTTACACCTAGTCGGCTCTAGGATTCGAACCAGCGACCTTTCGTTTACTGGCCTAATGCTCTTAACCGCTAGGCTACCTGCCGCACAAGGATTAAGTGTTTGTGTTGAAGATTTGTTGAAATTCAGCTGTCTGTAGTTGGAGTAGAAGAACCTACCATGGGATCGACGAAGACCGTGTTTCCCAAACACAGAACAACCTTGGCTTGGTGCTGCAGGCCTTTGATCTTCTGACTGATGGCCCTGGTGACCTGAAACCACAACATAAGAATAATGTCATTGTCAGCGCTAGCTGTGCCACCAGAGACTCTGGGTTCGCTCCCAAGCTCTGTCGCAGCCGGCTGCGACCGGGAGGTCCGTGGGGTGACGCACAATTGGCCTAGCGTCGTCCGGGTTAGGGAGGGTTTGACCGGTAGGGATATCCTTGTCTCATCACGCACCAGCGACTCCTGTGGCGGGCCGGGCGCAGTGCACGCTAACCAAGGTCGCCAGGTGCACGGTGTTTCCTCCGACACATTGGTGCGGCTGGCTTCCGGGTTGGATGCACGCTGTGTTAAGAAGCAGTGCGGCTTGGTTGGGTTGTGTTTCGGAGGACACATGGCTTTCGACCTTCGTCTCTCCCGAGCCCGTACGGGAGTTGTAGCGATGAGACAAGATAGTAACTACTAACAATTGGATACCACGAAATTGGGGAGACAAAGTTTTTATTTTATTTTTATTAAAAAAGATTAAATAATAATAATGTCATTGTAACTTGTTGTTCTAGAGTCATTAGTTACACACTTTGAAAAGGTAAGGTCCAACAATAGCAATTGGCATTCACAATATGAGTCTCAGCAATCACAATTATGCCCTGAATCTATTCCGCCATGCCCAGAAATCTGTTCCTTTTATTCTCTGTTCCCAACGCAATAGACGACCAGTTCTTATAGCCTTCAGCCATAACCTTTTCCTACTCCTCCTCTGGTGATGTAGAGGTTAACCCAGGCCCTGTAGCCCCCAGTTCCACTCCTATTCCCCAGGCGCTATCATTTGTTGACTTCTGTAACCGTAAAAGCCTTGGTTTCATGCATGTTAACATCAGAAGCCTCCTCCCTAAGTTTGTTTTATTCACTGGTTTAGCACACTCCACCAACCCTGATGTCCTAGCAGTGTCTGAATCCTGGCTTAGGAAGGCCACCAAAAATTCTGAACTTTTCATCCCCAACTACAACATTTTCCAACAAGATAGAACTGCCAAAAGGGGTGGAGTTGCAATCTACTGCAGAGATAGTCTGCAGAGTTCTGTCATGCTATCCAGATCTGTGCCCAAACAGTTCGAGCTTCTACTTTTAAAAATCCACCTTTCCAGAAATAAGTCTCTCACTGTTGCCGCTCGTTATAGACCCCCCTCAGCCCCCAGCTGTGCCCTGGACACAATATGTGAAATAATTGCCCCCCATTTATCTTCAGAGTTCGTACTGTTAGGTGACGTAAACTGGGATATGCTTAACACCCCGGCCGTCCTACAATCTAAGCTAGATACCCTCAATCTCACACAAATTATCAAGGAACCTACCAGGTACAACCCTAAATCCGTAAACACTGGCACCCTCATAGATATCATCCTGACCAACTTTCCCTCTAAATACACCTCTGCTGTCTTCAACCAGGACCTCAGCGATCACTGCCTCATTGCCTGCGTCCGTAATGGGTCCGCGGGCAACGACCACCCCTCATCACTGTCAAACGCTCCCTAAAACACTTCAGCGAGCAGGCCTTTCTGATCGAAGTGGCCCGGGTATCCTGGAAGGATATTGACCTCATTCCATCAGTAGAGGATGCCTGGTTATTCTTTAAAAAAGTGTTTTTCACCTTAAATAAGCATGCCCCGTTCAAAAAATGTTGAACTAAGAACAGATATAGCCCTTGGTTCACTCCAGACTTGCAAAATCTGGACCCCTACAAATCAGCTCTGGACCCTCTCTAAAATTATCCTCCACAATTGTTGCAACCCCTATTACTAGCCTGTTCAACCTCTCATTCGTATTGTCACAGATCCCTAAAGATTGGAAAGATACTGCGGTCATCCCCCTCTTCAAAGGGGAAGACACTCTAGACCCAAACTGTTACAGACCTATATCCATCTTACCCTGCCTTTCTAAAGTCTTTGAAAGCCAAGTTAACAAACAGAGGACCTACCATTTAGAATCCCACCGTACCTTCTCTGCTATGCTATCTGGTTTCCGAGCTGGTCCTTGGTGCACCTCAGCCACGCTCAAGGTCCTAAACGATATCATAACCGCCATCGATAAAAGACAGTACTGTGTAGCCATCTTCGTCGACCTGGCCAAGGCTTTCGACTCTGTCAATCACCGCATTCTTATCGGTAGACTCAACAGCCTTGGTTTCTCAAATGACTGCCTAGCCTGGTTCACCATCTACTTCTCAAATAGAATTCCGTCTGTCTAATCGGAGGTCCTGTTGTCCGGACCTCTGGCAGTCTCTATGGGGGTTCCACAGGGTTCAATTCTCGGGCTGACTCTCTTCTCTGCATATATCTATGATGTCGCTCTTGCTGCTGGTGATTCTCTGATCCACCTCTACGCAGACGACACCATTCTGTATACTTCTGGCCCTTTGGACATTGTGTTAACAAACCTCCAGATGAGCTTTGATGCCATACAACACTCCTTCCATGGCCTCCAACTGCTCTTAAATGCAAGTAAAACTAAATGCATGCTCTTCAACCGATCGCTGTTCGCACCCGCCCACCCGACTAGCATCACTACTCTGGACTGTTCGGACTTAGAATATTTGGAACACTATAAATACCTAGGTGTCTGGCTAGACTGTAAACTGGCTAGACTGTAAACATTAAGCATCTCCAATCCAAATCTATAATCGGCTTCCTATTTCTCAACAAAGCCTCCTTCATTTATGTTGCTAAACATACCCTCGTAAAACTGACTATCCTACCGATCCTTGACTTCGGCGATGTCATATAGAAAATAGCCTCCGACACACTGTCTTTGCTAGGTAAAGCCCCGCCTTATCTCAGCTCACTGGTCACAATAGCAACACCAACCCGTAGCACGCGCTCCAGGAGGTATATTTCACTGGTCATCCCCAAAGCCAACTCCTCCTTTGGCCGCCTTTTCTTCCAGTTCTCTGCTGCCAATGATTGGAACGAATTGCAAAAATCACTGAAGCTGGAGACATATCTCCCTCACTAACTTTAAGCATCAGCTGTCAGAGCAGGTTACCAATCATTGCACCTGTACACAGCCCACCCAACTACCTCATCCCCATATTGTTATTTATTTTTTTGCTCCTCTGCACCCCAGTATCTCTATTTTCACATATTTTGCCACTATGGCCTATTTATTGCCTTACCTCCCTAATCTTACTACATTTGCACACACTTTATATAGGTTTTTCTATTGTGTTATTTGACTGTACATTTTTTTATCCCATGTGTAACTCTGTGTTGTTTGTGTCGCAAGGCTTTGCATTATCTTGGACAGGTCGCAATTGTAAATGAGAACTTGTTCTCAACTGGCCTACCTGGTTAAATAATCGTGAAATATAGATTTTTTTAATTTTAAAAATCTCAACACAATTTTAGCTTCTGTAACATAGTTCATGGTCATTGGTTCTAATAATTTAAATGTTCTATCGCTAAAGATGAGCACCCAAAAAGTGAGTGAGAGCCCAGTGAGTGCAGCCTGGTGTAAGAGACCTTGGGGTTCCATTTGACCTCAGCGTCGATGGGCATGGCCCTGCAGACGATGATTTCCAAAGCCTGGGGCGGCAGTATGTGGAACTGGGCCGGCAGCTGCAGCAGCTGGTGGGACTTCACCTCCTGCTCACGCCCCTCATCCAGGAACAGAGCCCTCACGCTGCAGAACATCCACTCACCCTTGTCCGGCACCGAAGTCACCCGCACCCTGCATGACAGGTAGGAGGAGCAGTGGGAGGAGTTGTTAAGGAATGTGAGGTAGAGTGGCATTGGGTTGATATGTGATAAAAGCATTTGACCCACCCAGAGGATTTGGACTACACTTCACTGCATGTAACCATTACTTGGCATGTTGTTTAAACCTGCTTCATGGCCATATAACATACATCATCAGTTATGAAAGTGACTGAATTAATGCTGTTTGTTTTCTGACCTGTGGTAGACCTCATCCTCTTGTACTCCGTACAGCCCTCCCTCCAGAACCTCCTTAGCACCCAGCTTCTCAGCGGAGTAGTATGTAGTCATTGCTGCTGCCAGGCTCTCATAACGGTCCTCCTTCTTACTCACAATGCGTCCGTAGTAGACGGAAGCAGTCTTGATGAACAAGGGCAGAACCTTTCAAACGTAAGAGTGAAAAAAATATGATTTCTTCATTTGTATAAATTCAGATAGCATATTAAGCTATATTACACCTGTGATCTCATTGGAAAAGCTTGAGAGGATATGTCCAACTTTGGCATCTGTTCTTGCCTGATATCTACACCCCTGAAACAAGTGTTATCATATAATATGCTGACTCACCACAATAGTTCCAGAGTCTGGTTGCAGTGGCTGGTCTGTTATGGGGCTGATGCTGTGTCGATAAGAACAAACACTGCTGTCCCTGCAATACAGCAAGAGTCACATTAGCACTACATAAAGAATAGCAGGTGCCACCTATTGCTGCTGTGCCCTTGAGCAAAGCAATGAATTACAAAACTATAAAGTTCTATTCTTAAGTGCATAGAACAAGTATGCATCTTTCAAAGTACCCAAATTCAAGGTTCAGCTTATGTCTTGAGTATTGTAACATGCATAACAGCAAATCAAATCTAGCTTTATTGTCCCATGGAGAAATGCTCGACAGAGTATTGTCTGCATCTCAGCTGCACTGACCTACAGAAGCCAAAGCTCTTGAGGTATCTGCACAGAGGCCTGTCAGACTTCTGTTCCTCCTTGGCACGCAGGACTCCCTGGGCGAATTGCAGCAGCTCTGGAGGCAGCGAGGCCTCAGTACGCTTTAGGTAGCGCAGGACCCCGATTACGTGACGGGCATTCCTCTCAGATAGCAGCAGCACTGACTTGGCAGGGTGGGCCGTGCTCTCTGCAGCACGCTCCTGTCAATCACAGAATCCAATATGAAAAGGAATTCACAAAGTAGACTATCCTCATACAGTCAAAGAAGACACACTTACACAGGTGCCATCTGAATAAATTATGTAAAAGGAGACCACTCAGGGCCATCTTCTGACTTGAGATCTGCCCGCTAAACTAGACGTCTCCCTGAAAAAGTCAAGAGCTGTGCACGCTTATCTCAGCTCTGAATCCAGGACCGAGCAAGAGAAAGAACATATTAGTTTGTCCTAACGTTACCTTGTCTGAAAGGTTCTGGAAGTTCTGGGACATGCAAAACAGACGGCTGCCAAACAGCTTAGGTGAGCTTGGGAAGCCGTAATGCACAACACACGTAGCATCACAGATACCCAAAGACTTCATACACTCATTGGTGGTGACTGGTACAGAAAGACAAGGAAAGAAAAACAGGTCAGATTGGACAAAGGGCAAATTGGAAAAAAAATAGAGACAAGCTGACTTTCAATCAAGAAAACTGAGCTGACCTGGCAGATTATGCCATAAAATGGAAAGATGTATGATATTTCATATTCATTGCAACTGTCAACTCCTAAGAAAATGCAATTGTGCATCAGTTCACCCAGAATGACATGAGTGCCAGGTCCAATGGGCTTCTTCCACTGCTCAGTCACAAAGTCAAACTGGTAGGTTAACTCCTCGTGGGCCTTCAGGGAGAACGCTGATGTGTTTGAAACAGCCTGAATGACAGATACAAGAAACAAACATTTAGTTGACTAAATATACATGAACAATGTATTTTTGTTTTTCTAGTGCTGT
Organism: Salvelinus alpinus; assembly: GCF_045679555.1. Classification (NCBI taxonomy): domain Eukaryota; kingdom Metazoa; phylum Chordata; class Actinopteri; order Salmoniformes; family Salmonidae; genus Salvelinus; species Salvelinus alpinus. The sequence continues at coordinate 16,033,573 of NC_092094.1, forward strand.
ACACTTGTGGTAAGATGTCCAAAAATAAGGTTGCAAAATGCAAATCTTACAAGTTTTGAAATGTAACAATGTCTTTTTCTTTCTATAGTACCCCGTACCAGCAGTGGACAGGACATCCAAAAATAAGGCTGCCAAAATAAAATGTCTTAGTTCTAGAGCTATAGATTGCTGCAGTTACCTTGAAGACATGCTCGGCCTCCTCAGCAGAGTTGGTGATGACGAGGGTCTTCTGGGCCACGTCGGGGGTGAAGTCCAGCGCCCCGAGCAGGACAGAGATCTTAGTGCAGTCCAGACACAACAGGATAATCTTGGGGGAGGCAGAAGAGATAGCTTTCCATTTTATTATTTTTTAACTTTTTATTTAAGAACATATACATGAGTGAAACTTTGCTTTGAGAGACTTTTAGACCTTGTTTGACTCTTGAACACTTCTTCCCTTACTAAAAGTAATGACTAGTCTAAATGAGATACGATGAAAGCAGGTTTACTGCCCCATTACATAGCTTTAATCAATCACAAATCCAACGAACAGGCCCTTCAAATCAGAGATAGCTACACACTTAAAGGGATAGTTCAGACAAAATCTATATTTGAGTGAAATTACCCTTATTAACTTGAGTTGTCTTTGAAGGCCCAAAGTGACAGAATCCACAATAATCCATTACATTTAGTTTAAAGTATTTTTTAAGAAGTTTCTGCTTGCGATGCAGCTTTGCTAACATCAGTCCGGCTGTTTACATTCATGAATTTGGACGAGGCTAATTAGGCTTGATCCTGATTGTGGCAGAAGTAAACAATGGATTATTGCTGATTCTGTCACTATGGGCCTTCAGACAACTCAAAGTAAGGGTAATTCCACTTAAATATAGATTTTTGCCTGAACTATCGCTTTAACCAGCTCTCTGATGGTGGAGACCCTACAACGTTTGTAGGTTTTCAGATTTATTTTGTTGTCAGTCCTCCCAAAACTGACCTGGTGCACATTGCCGTAGAGTGCGGCCTCCTCCATCACCGTGACGACAACGGTGGGGTTGTTCATGTGGTTGTGGAGCAGGCCCTCCAGGTGGCGGCTCCAGCGCTTTCCCACTGCGATGATCTGTCTGGGGCACGACACACGCTCCACACTGGCCGTCACCCTCTGGAAGTGCTGCAGGATAGTGGTCATCTGAGGAAAGGGAGAGAACAGTCAGAAACTGCTGAGGAGACAGTGGCGAGGGAGGAAAACAGACGAGACTGAGCTTTTTTGGGGTATTTTATTAGGATCCCCATTAGCTATTGCGAAAGCCACAAATACTCTTCCTGGGGTCCACACAGAACATGAAACATGACATAATACAGAACGTTAATAGACAAGAACAGCTCAAGGACAGAACTACATATATTAAAAAAACGGCACACAACCTACATATCAGTACATACACACAAAATATCAAGGTCAAATAGGGGGGAGGCGGTGTGCCGTGAGGTGTTGCCTTTGAAGCGCAGATGACCGGGATTACTGCTTTAAGCAGTTGAAAGCACTGGAGTCTGGTCTAGTTGTATCACCCCCTGGTGACGGGGTTTGAGTCCCATCTTGGCTATTTTCCTGTCTGTGCCCATTTACCATGTGAATCTCCCGTTCTCTCCTTTTGTACAGTCCTATCACTACAGTTGAAGAACAGTCAGTGTCTCTCACCTCGTCCGGGGCTCTAGAAAAGAGCAGGTCCACTTCGTCCAGCGCCAGGTGACACAGCCGCAGGAACAGGAAACAGTGCAAACGCAGCAGACGCACAAGGCTGAACGGAGTGGTCACCACCACCTGGCCTGGAGACACACACAAACACAGCAGGAGAGGAATGTAATACTCCTGTCTGGCTGTCAAACCTAACTGTCCTGATCCTGTGAATAATGATCTTACAGTTGTTCTGGATCTTAACGGTCTTTGCCTCGTCCTTTCCCAGTCCCAACAGTATGACCATGGGGTGGAGGACCTGGACGGTCTGGCTCTCCTCCAGCAGGTCAATCACAGTCTGGGCTTTCTCCCACCCCGGGCACAGGATCACCGCTATGGGCTGAAGGAGACCGCATACAATGTGGTATTAGATAAAACGGAATAAACACAAATGGATCCTTTAAATGCAGATTTGTCAGCAGAAAACCATGCCTGACTTACTGGACATAGGTAGGTTACTGCTGTTTGCCATTGAACCCTAACAAACCAATTAAAACACCCAGATTTCTACATACTACTTTGTCTACATAGAGTGGTATCACCATGGAAAGGAGCTGCAGAGGCCTGTGCCAAAACAAAGATTTTCAACTGTCTAATTGAAGCCAGACAATTTTATTAGGTGGCAAACAGAGATAGTTATCCACCACAATAATAATAGCAGGGGAAACACTGGAAATCACACCATTCCTGTCTAGTGCTCTACTTGCTCAACTCACCCCGGTGCGAGAAGAGAGGGCGCTGAAGACGGAGGAGAGCTGCATGTGGGCCAGGAACGGGGGGATGTAGGTGAGGGGCTGGTCTCCGCTGTGGGAGATGAGGACCGTGTCACAGCCCCTGGCCACCGCCGGCCAGCAGTAACTCTCAGCCACAGACGGGCCGGCATACTTCTTCCTCATCAAGATCTGAAAAGGAACCCGAAGCACATTACCAGTCTTCATGACATACTAGTCTAGACATTTACAGATTTTTCAGCTAGTCAGCTTGGGGATTAGAACCAGCGACCTTCGGTTATTGGCCCAATGCTCTTAACCGCTAGGCTACCTGCTGCCCATGCGACAGGACATTATTATTGCCTAAGATCTTCAGCGTAAAATGTTGAACAGTCATTTCAAATGTTCAACTATTTACATTTATACTGAACAAATCTCAACTTCCATTATCGTATTCCTAACATTACATTTTCACAGTTGTAAATACATTTACTTTATAGTAATTTAGCAGGCGCTCTCATCCAGAGCAATGTACAGCGCTCCGTGCATTAAAAATACATTCCATTCGAATGTTAGAACATAGTTGAAAGCAAACCAACCCTCCGGAAGGTGTCAGTGATTGGAGCATTGGCCAGACTGGTGCAGGGGTCCAGAGTAAAGGCAGAATGCACCATTATCCCACTCCTGCTTGGATCAGTATGGATGATCTGACATGAAGAACACATTTAAGTCAGTCATGCACAGTAGATATTATTGTATGTGCACAAAACATGTCAATACATTTGGTGAAAGCTACCCAAGGAAGTGAAGAGTATATCTGCATCCAGTCCATTGATAATTTAAATGTTTTGTATAAATTAAGGTTGATTCGATGCTTACAGTGACTTCTGATGAGTATACATCTGGGTTCAGAGGGTCAGGGTTTAGCAACTGCAACAACCGAGCGCAGACGAGCTCCTCCTCAATGGTTGGCTGCTCTGTGAAGACAAACTCTTGTGTCCGGTCTACTAGGTCACTAGGAGTACTGGAAACACAAATTACACTTTAGTAAACATTCACATTAATAACAAAAATATAAACGAAACATGTTAAGTGTTCGTTCCATGTTTCATGACCAGAAATGTAAAAAATCCCAGACACTTTCCATACGCTCAAAAAGCTTACTACTCTCAAATGTTGTGCACAAAATGCGTTTACATCCCTGTTAGTGAGCATTTCTCCTTTGTCAAGATAATCCATCCACCTTACAGGTGTGGCATATCAATTAACTGATTAAACAGCATGATCATTACACAGGTGCATCTCATTCTGGGGACAATAAAAGGCTACTTTAAAATGTGCAGTTGTGTCAGAAAACAATGCCACAGATGTCTCAAGTTGAGGGAGCATGCAGTTGGCATGCTAACTGCAGTAATGTCCACCAGAGCTGTTGCCAGAGAATGTAATGTTCATTTCTCTACCATAAGCCGCCTCCAATGTCATTTTAGCAGTACGTCCAACAGGCCTCACAACCGCAGACCACGTGCATGGCGTCATGTGGGTGAGCGGTTTGCTGATGTCAACGGTGTGAACAGAGTGCCCCATGGTGGCGGTGGGGTTATGGTATGGGCAGGCATAAACTATGGACGGACAACGAGCACAATTGCATTTTATCAATGGCAATTTGAATGCACAGAAATACTGTGACAAGATCATGAGGCTCATTATTTAAAGTTATCTGTGACTGACAGATACACATCTGTATTCCCAGTCATGTGAAATCCATAGATTAGGGCCTAATGAATTTAATTTCAAATTGACCGATTTCCTCATATGAACTGTAACTCAGTAAAATCTTTGAAAATTGTTGCATGTTCCGTTTATGTTCAGTATATAAATATAAAAAAAACTTTCACCCAAGAAATTCAACAATGTTTAATTGTGAGAAAACACACACATATCACTTGTCTTAGCTTTTAATGTGATATACTTTTGTTCACTGCATTGTTGATCCACAGGTTGACTTTCACCGTTACTATGAAAGCATTCAGCAGATGGCACTTTAAAACAACTCTGACCAATTCACTAACTTACATATGGGCAATGTCATGGTTGAAAGGGAGGTAGCATTAGAATACAAAACAAATGTGAGCGGTAGTGGTAAACTGATGATTGTGGTTGAAAGGATGGCAGCAGTTGATTTTATTTGACAATTTAAAATACATAAATGTTACACCATGCAACAGATACACATGCCAAAATTGTTGAGGATTAAAGTCACAATACTTTTTCCCCCATTAGGTCCTCTAATTAGAACAGAGAATGTGAGTGGTAGTGGCTGGAGGGTTGTGTTCATACCATACAGCCGTTTCAGTCTGTTGTCCGATCTGTTGAGGTGCAGTGACTGGCTCTTTCTCTGCTTTCTCCGTGAGCGCAGAGATCCTCTGAACACCACGTTCCTCCTTCTGTTCAATAAGCGCAGTCTGACAATTAAACAAAAGGTGCTTTACAGCATTAGTCCACGTCTCTTTTTGACCCAAGATTCACTACGGAGATTCCATTTTGTGTCACATAGTGCAAAAGTTTGGGCACTCATGACTTAGAAACATGTGAAGCAGAGTTCTTGTGCAAGTGAATTTTTACAAAAACAAGAACGGCCATCCAGAAACTCACTTTGGGAATAGCAGCCCTTTGAGTGCTCGAAGCAGGATTCAGAAACTTCTTGAATCTGTTGAGATCCAGAACAAGTAAGAATTTTATTAAATGTCATTCAAAGCAGATTAGAACCGTAGCATGAAAGTAGAAGACTAAAGCATTCTCACCTTAACAGATTCAGATTTTTGAACAGTTCTGACACAAGAGATGTGTCGGTGTCCTCTCCGGGCTCGTCGTCGCTGAAAGAAGAACGCTATGATTAAAAACAACAATGTGACATTATCGTACTACAAAAGGCAGACCCAATGCCAAATGACCGGTTGAGCAATAAAAACAATAACTAAACCTATAGAACAAACCTCTCGTCTTCATCGCCATCAATCTCTGAAAACGTCTTGAATTTCTTGTTCTGCGGCTGGGCTGCCTTCTTTTTTCCTCCCTCTAAGGGATTTCTTCCATTTTCTAGGCTTTTCTGTAAAACAACAAGTAAATAACATAACAGTGTTGATTTCACAGGATATAACGTTTTGTTTGGGCCATGATCCCAACTGGGCCATGATTCCAACCTTATTGAGGGTAAAATAGTCAGTCACCTTTGGATTTGATACCTCATTGGAAGCCTTCGATGCGTCTTTCACAGATGTCGTTAGCTGGCACTGATCAGCCACTAAAGAGATCAATAAAGAAAGTTCAATGAAGAAAATCTTACTAGGAGTTTCCCCCCTCAAGTTCATGCAGTGATATTTTACAACGGGAACTTTTTGGAAGACATATAATAAACTGTTCTTAATGAAGACTTCACAATAACTGCATTCACCTTGATTATGAACGATTGGGTCCTGCTGCCGGAGCAGGAAATCTGAAAGTGATCGTACGGTGCAGCCGTCAGTAGCCAGGAAGTTCTGAGTTTCAGAAAAGATGTCACATGCCAAGACGGCTGGGGATCTATCAACAACACCATTTTTTCCACTGGTTTGATGGGCCTTCTGGCTTGTGAAGTACGCAAACTTCTTTGAGACCAGATCGTCGTTCACACAGATCTAGAGAGATAACCATCTTTTAGCTTCAAAGTTGTATAGAAAAACTGTGATAGCTAATTATGGGAGGCATCACCACTGATTGTATGTTGTACAATACCTTGACATTTTTGATGGTCAAGTAGAGCTCAATGGCAGTGCAATCTGCCTGTGTTTCACACAACACTGCCTCCATCTCGGTAGACGCTTCAGGTCAGATAATTGAACAGAGAGCACAGTTAGGACTGATATACAGCAATGAGACTCCAGCACTACAAACTGTGCTTTCTCAATTCAGTGATCTCGATTGAAACTGACCTTGCAGGAGAGGATTACGTACCTTGTAAGAGATTGTGCAAATAGCGTGTGGCAGAGCTGTCCCATTGCGTTGATGGTCTAGAATGAAAACAAGTAATAAGTAATAACTGCTACCAAAGGTGATTTTATTAGTACAAAATAATTACAGTAATTTTGATGCATATTTTAGTGCATCAATCTAGTCGGCACTGCAGTTCACCCTTACATGAGCTCAGCTTTCTCCAGGCAGTCTCCAGACACGTGCAGCGTCATGGGATGAACACCAGCCAGCTGAAACTTCCTCACCCAGAAGGGCAGCTGCAAAAACGTATCTAACAGAGCCCGAATCCTGGGGAAGAATGGAAGGGCTCCATGATCAGCCAATTACATTTCATGACATACATTAATCAAGTGCAAAACCAAGAAGATGGCCAAAGACTGTCAGAAGTCGAGAGCCTTTTTGGTTGCCCTTTGCATCAGCTGGCACAATGGGGATGAGTGAGTAAGTGAATTAGGACATACTCATCTGAGCTGACGATGACGCGCTCTCCGTGGTCAACTAGGAAACACATGGCCTGGGTTCCAACGGTGCCCAGGAAAAGAGACTCAACGATGGCTCGGCACCAGCTCCTTAGGGTAGACCAGTACACCACACACACCTGGGGAACAACACAATGATGATGCTACATTTTTTCATATAGCAGTGTAGTAACTAGTCAGTCAAATAATAGGTTCATTTATCCTTCATGAGCTATGCCAGTCAGGCAGATCTGTAAATGCACATTCACTTTAAAAAACAAGAAATGTCTTTCATCATGTGCCATATACTCAAATTGATTACCCTAAACTCAAGATACTAAAACAAACATTCCAGATTACATTTAGCTCTAATCACCCTTCACTCTCTCCACAGAGATTATTACCTGTCCCGACTCTATAGTTGAGGGTTTGATCTTCTGCACATCTAGGTTGACCTCATGATAGAAAAGGTTCATTTTCATTTGCAGATCATCATATTCTTTTTTATTCTCGACCGCTTCTATCCCTGGACCCTTCACAAACCGACCCCACAGACAGGACGGGTTCTCCACCTGTCAAAGAAAACATGGTGGTGAAACCGCTTTCAATTTGTAAAGCAACAACACACATTTGCAAGGTAACGAAGACAGCCCATTGGCAATCTAGATAGTTAGATATGTTAGTTGCAATGTTGTGTGGAAATGCACGCATAGACAGCTACTTACTTTCAAAAAATGTATTTCAAGCATGATTTCAACCGTCACTGACAGTTTGGTAACCTGCAAGACATGGGGTTCAAATTCAGAAAACTACTGTAGCTAGCAAATATACATAATTTATCTGAATTTGCTACACGCATATATTTACTTTTTATTATGAACACAAGAAATACAAAAAAACAGAAATATACAAACAAGAGTACATAAACCTGACAGACAGGGGTATTACATATCAGGATTCGTTTTCAATTTGTTAAATACTTTCATGGTGCGTATTGCTTTTTTGTTTTTACATTTTCTGATCATTTCAAAATAATATTTCAATTCTATCTTAAATAATGTGAAGAGGGGTTTGTTCTCTGTCCACTTCATTTTATGGACAAAGAATCTTCCATGAAAGATAAACAAATTAACAATAAAAGTTAAATCAGGGTCCATATAATTTGGTTCAAAATAAAACATATCAGAGTCTCTCAGATTAACATTAATAGTTGTTTCTTTTAAAATGAAATCTAACACACCAAAATCTTCTGACATAAGAGCAGTCTCGAAATAAATGGTCAAGAGTCTCTGGGTTACAATCACAAAATACACATTTGTTATCAATAGCTATTTTAAATCTGTGTATAATAAAGGTCTTTACAGGGTAGATTCTATGAATGAGTTTGTATGATACTTCTTTCACCTTAGATATACAATATTTACCAGATAACAACAAGACTTTGTTCCAGTTCACTTGTCCTAGGGCTGCATTCCAGTACATTTTAGCAGAAGGAAGAGTAACATATTGACAGTTTCCTTATATACATGTTATTAAATTTAGAGTTTAAAATGTCAATTCCTTCTAATTGTATTGAGGCTACAAAATCCTCAACAGTTGCACTTGGAGTATTGTTATATTCTCCTAAAAGAAGAATAGCACCTTTAGGGATAGCTCTAACAACAATTTGATACTCCTCGGGAGTGAATGTAACATTGTGTGTTCTAATAAATTCTGGATATTCATATAGTTGTCCATCACTATTCAATAATTGTTTAACCCAAATAATGTTGTTGTCAAACCAGTTCTGGAAAAACAAAACTTGTTTTTGTATTTTATGTCTTTATTATTCCAGATTGTATACCTATGAGAAGAAAAATTGTGTTTGTACATGAGGTTCCAAGTTAGAAGTACTTGTTCATGAAAGTTTGCAAGCTTAATAGGGACTTTACCCATATTAAAGTTGCATTTGAATAAGAATTCTAGACCACCAATTTGTTGGAATATTAAATTGGGGATGATATTCCAGATGCAATCCTTATTTCTTAAATAGTTTTGTATCCATTTAATCTTAAATATTATATTAGAGGTTTTAAAATCCAGAGCATTACCTCTATACCTCCATCACCTTGGGTGCTACATATTACCGCTTTTCTTAAATAATGGTTTATTTCTCCATATGAAGTTAAATAATTTAGTATCAACCATTTTAGTTACTGACAGAGGAACATCCAAGGCAAGGGAGGTATAAACTGGTCTGGACAGACCTTCAGATTTTGATAAAAGTACACATCCAGATAAAGAAAGATCTCTTAACAACCAGGAGTTAAATCTCTTTCCAATTCTCTCTACAATAGGAGAGAAATTTAAGTTGGCCTTTTCCTTCTGTAATACCAAGATATGTGATCACATCTTTTACAGGGATATTACATACTGAGTTTAAGTCACATCTTTTCAACGCAAATAATTCACATTTCCTAATATTCAGAGATAAACCTAATACATGTGTGAAGGCATTAATACACTCAATAGCTTTCTTGACTTTCAAAAAAATGGTGGTGTCGTCAGCCAATTGTGAACATTTTATCTCTTTGTCTTGTATCTGAATACCCCTAAAACGATCCTTATTTATGTGAAGTGCCATAACTTGTGTGACCAATAAAAATAAGAAAGGAGAAATTGGGCATCTTTGTTTAATTCCACGTCTAATCTTTGTGAAGTTCCATGGGATAATTTAACAGAGCTGTTACTATTATTGTAAAGTGTCTTAATTACACTTTGAAAATATTGACCAAAACCCCAAAAATCAAAGTCTCAAAAATAAAATTATGTTCAACTGTATCAAATGCCTTGTAAAAGTCAACAAATAAAATAAAGCCATCTTCCATAATGTGCTCATTGTAGTCTATCAAGTCCAATACTAGTAGAATATTATTACATATATGTCTGCCCTTCGTAAAACCAGACTGGGTATCGTCAATGATTTGGTCAAGACCTTTAAGTCTTTCTGCAAAGATGGATGCAAGTAGCTTTCCATCATTGTTCATTAATGTGATTGGTCTCCAATTTTCTAACATCATAGAATCTTTGTTTGGTTTGGGTATTACAGAAACAAACATCCCTAAATCAATTGCCTCCTTAAAAACATTAAATATAAATTCAATAATATCCTCCTGAAAATATTTATAGATTTCACTGATAATGCCATCATTCCCTGGAGATTTGTTCTCTTTTAACTTACTGATACATTTTTTTTTTTCATTAATAGAAATAATTTCATCACAAGACTTTTGGAAGTCTTCATCTATGAATTTTGCACAGTCTTTGACAGTCTAGAAAGGCAGATATGTCACTAGTAGGACAGGCATTACTGGTATAAAGGTTACCATAGAATTCTGAAACATATTTTGAAATATCTTTGGGGTTGTCATTTTGTTTGCCATCTATATTGAGCTTATGTATAGATATAAATTCAGATTTTTTTCTTTCTAAATTGTAAAAGTATTTTTTCCACCTTCCTCCAAACATCTCCTTCTTGATCTTACAAATGCCCCTTTTGCTCTCTCTTCATACATTCGGTCCATTTCTAGTTGTAAAGAGAATAACGGACCCTTTCCTTCTTCATCAAGGTCCTCCATAGAGATTAGAGAAAGTAGTTCCTTAAGTTTATCTTCCCTCAATCTTTTAAGTTAATCAATTTCTTTACCTCTCTTCATGGCTGGTTGTCTTATTTCATACTTCATTAATTGCCTATATTTCACATAAGACTTAAATAGTTGGGCTTTCCTCCAATTGTCTTGTATAATATCTTTGGCATCCAGCTTGAAATTATCATCTTCCAACAGTCTACAATTGAGTTTCCAATAACTCCGATTCGGTTTAACTTCAAATCCATTAATATTTAAAGATAAGAATATAACTTCATGATCAGTAAGAATTGATGGTTCAATTGATACATTGACTACAGAATTATCTAATGAATTAGAAATCAACCAGAAGTCAATTCTTAACTGTCTGGACATGTCCTTGTTACTCCAAGTGAATTCCTTTTTATCAGGATATTTAGATCTCCAAATATCGACTAAACCAAGGCATAGGTTATTAAACTCAGGATTAACTATGCTGGATCTGTTAGGAGGGGGATATCTGTCAATCACCACATTAGTTACAGAATTAAAATCTCCACCTAAGATAATTTTCATATCCTGAAATACATCTATAAACTCTTAATTTCTTCTTCAAATTCTTGAAATAATATCCTGTTGTTTTGTTTGTTGTTGGATACATAAATATTCCCTAATAAAAACATTTCACTGTTGAAATTTACTGTTAAAATTTACCAACGTCCAGAGTGGTGAGTCTTACTACTGATGACCTTCCCTTTAAATGCACCTCTTAAAACTGCTACAGCGCAGAGTGGTTGTTGCCATATGATAACCAGATATCGTTACCCCATCGATTTTCCCAAAAAGATAGATCGGAAGAACAAGCATGACTCTCCTGTAAAAAGTCTGCATTAAACCGTTTGCAATACAGGAAAATAGCCTTACGCTTGAGTAAATTACAAATACCCCGGACATTAATTGAACAAAGAGATAGACAAACTTCATCCAACAACCTTGTTATGCTAATACAAGTTTTTCCTAAGGATATGCAACTCAAAAGGATTTCCATCCCATTATTAACCTCTCCAACAAAGAATAAAATAAAATATTGGTCATAAAGTTACCAAAGTATTCTTACTCCCACAAGGGGGAGACATTGTGCAGACTTTACAATAAGCAGTTATTCACCTATAGTTAGTGTTTAGTTTACCAGTTCTCAGGTCAGCCTTTTCTCATTCAAGTGTTGGTGTACATTTTTATAATAAAAGGCTGCTTTTCACCTGGTAATCAGTTTTTTGGCCTGACAGTTCTGTCTGAGTTAGGCTCTGGCTCTCACATGTTCTGATTTGGCCGCATTTCTTTCCCATGGATGATCACTCTTGCACCGATTGCTTCTTTTTTTTTTGCTTGATGAGGAACTCACAATTCTTCGCTCGCGTCCAAAGAAGATCCCGTGTAGATCTGTTGGTGAACCGGATGATGGTTGTCCTCGGTCTCTTGTCTTGATCCTTAAGTCTTCCCAAACGATGGACGGTGTCTACATTTTCCTGAAGTTTGGCTTTTGATTCGGGAATGACAGCTCCACAGATGTCAACAACTCCGCATTTGAGGTCCTCACCCGCCTGCTCTGGAATTCCATGGAGCCTCAGGATCCACCTGCGCTGGTATCTCTCCGCCTCATTCACCTTTTGCTCGAGTTCAGCAGCTATTTTAATTTTCCTGGCAGATAACTTTCACTTTTTTCATGTCACCTTTGAAGGTTTTCACTTCTCCAAAGATAAAGTCAGATTTTTTAATGGCCTCAATTTATCGTATCATGACCTAACCATGACCTCCAAGTCATTTGCCCTTTCATCTCTCCTTGCTGTCAAAAGCATTACAATATTGTTTTGCATCTCAAGAAGTGACATACCCTCTTGGCCTCTCATCTTTTTCCCCCCGGGGCTTGACTGGAGTGCCGGGGTTGTAGGGTAAAGGCCTGATCTGGGGACTGGAGGGGCGCAAGTTGTGAGCATTGTTGTCCGTGCTCACCACATTTGCATCACCCATTGCAGTATTTCCCCCCACAGTTAAATTCTGAAGAGGAGTAGCCAAAATCATACTATCTTTTGTGGTTAATTGTCCATCTGACGATCTCGCCATTTCTTTCTGATCGTGGCAGTTTCCATGTACGTTCGACAAGCTAGTTTGAGCGAGTTAGTGTTGTCCCAAACTTAGTTTTAGAGGTGAATAACTTGCAGAAAGTAATCAATTACTTTGGTAAATAAACTAAACCATATTCATACGGGGTTTTATGGCCATAGAAATAATCCAATGGTCATAATTGGGTAAAGGAATCCAATAATTCCTTCAGCTACCAAAACAAATTATCTGCACTGATCGCCATCTTGCGCGCCATCCAATGACACGCATATAATGACTGCAAGATAGCTAGTTAGCGCACCTTGTTTGTTTAGCTAGCTAAATTACAGTAGCAACTTTACTTACACTAGCAACTTAAATTTACAGTTTACTTCAAATGTAAGTCTGCTTTTGGTTGTTAGTTGTGCATTTCTCTGATTAAGCTAACTTAGCTAGAAAGCTGACTGATTTGAAAGTGTATCGGGCTAAGTCGAAATGCAGTCTGGGTAGTTACAAAAAGGTAATTGTTAATTATGAGAAACTTTGCAGTGCCAAAGACCACTGTAATGATCTAAAAAGGTATTTGAATGATCGCTTACAAACATTTAGTGACATGCTGGCTGTCGTGCATGACAAACAATTGGTATTAGCTGCTACCTTGTTTTGAAACTGAATGAAGTTATCAGCTGAAAGTCATTACTGCATAAATTAATGGTCGGTCAAATCAATGAGGTTCAGGTTCAAACGTATCGAGCTCACACTATTTTGCACAACATCACTGTCATGAGGAAGAGCGAAGCCTAGACAATAATATATATAGTATTTGGTACAGTATCGCATTCCGTCCGAGGTTGGGTAGCTATGTTTCTTACCTGTTTCAACTGATTCCGAGCGCGAGCGTGTAGTTGTAGAGACTGCGCATCATCACGACCGAAACGTGGTGATGGATCGAGAAAAAAAAGTGTACAGTTCAATGTACTTGGTAGTCCACAGGATGGCGCTATTTATTGTATTTATTTAACCTTTATTTAACTAGGCACGTCAGTTAAGAACAATTTCTTATTTACAATGACGGCCTACCAAAAAGGCCTCCTGCTGGGATACAAATATTTTATATATTTTTAAATAAATATAGGACAAAACACACATCATGACAAGACAGACAACACAACACTACATAAATAGAGACCAAAGGCAACAACAGCATGGTAGCTCACAGCTGCCCTTGTCCCTTAAATTTGATGATGTGGTTGTTACTGACAAGAAGCACATGGCTGAGCTTTTTAATCACCACTTCATTAAGTCAGGATTCCTATTTGACTCAGCCATGCCTCCTTGCCCATCAAACATTTCCTAATCTCCCACACCTTCTAATGCGACTAACCTCGATGCTCCTCCCTCTTTTTCCCCTGCCCCGCTATAAAGATTCTCCCTGAGTCACTGAGTCCGAGGTGCTAAAAGAGCTCCTTAAACTTGACCCCAAAAAACCATCTGGGTCAAATGGTTTAGACCCTTTCTTCTTTAAGGTTGCTGCCCCTATAATCGCCAAGCCTATCTTTCCTCTCTGGGGAGGTTCACATTGCTTAGAAGGTAGCCACGGTTAGTCCTTGAATGAAACTGTTATATGCTTAATTCTATTTTGCCCTGTTTATCAAAAGTGTTGGAAAACTTGTCAATAATCAACTGACTGGCTTTCTTGATGTCTATAGTATTCTCTCTTGTATGCAATCTGGTTTCCGCTCAGGTTACGGATGTGTCACTGCAACCTTAAAGGTCTTCAATGATGTCACCATTGCCCTTGATTCTAAGAAATGTTGTGCTGCTATTTTTATTGACTTGGCCAAAGCTTTTGATACGGTAGACCATTCCATTCTTGTGGGCCAGCTAAGTAGAATTGGTGTCTGAGGGCCTGGTTTGCTAACTACCTCTCTCAAAGAGTGCAGCATATAAAGTCAGAACATCTGCTGTATCAGCCACTGCCTGTCACCAAGGGAATACCCCAAGGCTCGATCCTAGGCCCCACGTTCTTCTCAATTTACATCAACAACATAGCTCAGGCGGTAGGAAGTTATCTTATCCATTTATATGCAGATGATACAGTCTTATACTCAGCTGGCCCCTCCCTGGATTTTGTGTTAAACGCTCTACAACAAAGCTTCCTTAGTGTCCAACAAGCTTTCTCTGCCCTTAACCTTGTTCTGAACACCTCCAAAACAAAGGTCATGTGGTTTGGTAAGAAGAATGCCACTCTCCCCACAGGTGTGATTACTACCTCTGAGAGTTTAGAGCTTGAGGTAGTCACCTCATACAAGTACTTGGGAGTATGGCTAGACGGAATACTGTCCTTTTCTCAGCACATATCAAAGATGCAGGCTAAAGTTCAATTTAAACTTGGTTTCCTCGAGCTTCCAAACTAACCCTGATTCAGATGACCATCCTACCAATGCTAGATTACAGAGACGAAATGTATAGATCGGAAGGAAAGGGTGCTCTTGAGTGGCTAGATGTTTTTTACCATTCGGCCATCAGATTTTTCACCAATGCTCCTTATAGGACTCATCACTGCACTCTATACTCTTCTGTAAACTGGTCATCTCTGTATACCTGTCGCAAGACCCACTGGTTGATGCTTATTTATTAAACCCTTAGGCCTCACTCCCCCCTATCTGAGATATCTACTGCAGACCTCATCCTCCACATAAAACACCCGTTCTTTTGCCTTTTGGTAGGCTGTCATTGTAAATAAGAATTTGTTCTTAACTGACTTGCCTAGTTAAATAAAGGTTAAATAAACAAATAAAATAAAATCAGAAGAGTTACAGGGTGTGTTAAGTGGTGGTGTCCCATCCTTTCAGGTTGTTGACCTGAGGTAGGACTAAATAGATTTAAATAGTGGAGTAAGGTGGTGTTTATTTATTTTAAAGTATTGTGTTATGTTTTTTTTTTTTTTTTTTTGCAAAGTATAAGGGAGTTGTACTCCAGTCTAGTAGGTGGCGGTAATGCAACATTTATTGGATGCCAACCGCCGTTAAACCTCATCGAAGAAGAGTTAGATATTGACCATTTGGAGGCAAGCTAACTTTGTTTTGAATAAAGAGCTGACATATCGTTGTGGCAAAATGGCGATAAAACCTCCCGTTCTTATGAACGCCGTTCCCCCGTATGGGCATGTTATTTCCAACGAGAAGTGGAGAGGCTCAGTCCTCG
The DNA here is from genome assembly GCF_045679555.1 of Salvelinus alpinus. Taxonomy (NCBI): domain Eukaryota; kingdom Metazoa; phylum Chordata; class Actinopteri; order Salmoniformes; family Salmonidae; genus Salvelinus; species Salvelinus alpinus. The sequence goes on from NC_092094.1 coordinate 16,049,372, forward strand.
TGCAAAGTTTGAAAGGTAACTGTAGCTGAGTCTCTTGCCAAAGAGTAGCTACAGTAACTCAGGCAACTAAAGTTATTATATTAACTAACCTGTGGCTAAGGGTTGGCTAGCTAACGTTAGATGGTTAACATTGTAAACAAACAACTTAGCGTGTAGTTAGCCAGCCCAACTTCAGTCAGTCTGTCTTTACTTTATTAGTTACACATGTCATTGAAATTACGTTACATTACAACTGAAATACATTTACATTTTACAGACAAGTTTAAGCAAACAATACACTAGCTACCAGTAGGAACAAACAATCGATATTCCCGGCGGACACCCCATTGTCAGCGCTAGCGCACAATGTCACTTCATGTCTGTTTAATATAAGACATGACGATTGCATAGTATTTACTGAGTGATTGTAAATAAAGTCTTCTCGTTTGTTACATTCTGAACATGGTGTCGTTGAATTCCTGATTTCAGGAACTGGAAGTGTGAAAACAATATTTGAAGAAGAACTTGGCGTGGTGGACTTTCATCTATCTAACAAGAGCTGCATCTTGTATGTCTCTGAAACTGACATTGTGGCTGGAAACAACTACAAAAGAAAACTTGTTAGGTTTAGAAATGTAAGTCTACTTTTGGTGTTCGGCACTACACTATTACACCACTACTACTACTACACACTTGATTATACTGCTACATTCTAATGTATAATCCAGTTCACAAATCCACTGTTAAGTGAATGGATGAACTACTGAGATAATATTTTAATGTACATGCTACATCTTCCATTTTTCCTTGGTGATGTTCTAATCTTCTCTCCTCTCTGTTTCAGGCCAACAGCAGCCTCCAGGGCATAGTGCTGGTGGAGAAGACCCAGCTCAGCGAACAGTACTTTTCTGCCATGCAAAAGTTTGTGGTGTTTGAGCTTGGTCTGACACTGCTACCTGTTGCCAGCCAGCTTGAAGCCTCGCAGCTACTCACACAAATAGTAAGTCATGCTTTCACACGAGTGAAGAGTTTTGTTTAGAATTGTCACTTTACAAGTGTTTTCCTGGTTACATAAATACGCATTAAACTCAAACTGGCATACAGCCATTTAGAACTCAATAAATCAAATTGTATTGGTCACATGTGCCAAATACAACAGGTGTAGACTTCACAGTGAAATGCTTGGTTATGAGCCCTTCCCAACGATGCAGAGTTAAAAAATTATAAGTCTAACCATGTATGATGACAGTTGACTAATGAGTTGTCCTCTCCTCTGCAGGTGCACGGAGAAAGTAAAGACAACCCGTTCCGCAGGAGGAGTGTGTCTTGGCTGCTAGACCCCTTGGTCATGTCCCTGGTTCAGCAGATCCCTGGCGTAGGGAAGGTCAAAGCCATGGCCCTGCTCCAGCACTACTCCAGTATCCACCAGCTGTGCAATGCAGGAACGCACGAACTGGAACACATCGTGGGCCAGGCCACGGCTCAGCACATACGCAACTTCTTCCACAACCCATTGGTCTGACTCTGACAAAACGGCACAGCTCATTGACAAATCAATACTTGTTTTATGTTCAAGTGTGTAAGGAGGGCAACAGTGAACCTGACACAATGCTGTAAAGCTAAAGAGACTTCCTTAGTTGGAAGTCTAGTGGAATTATAGTTTTTGTTTTTTCTTCACATCTCTATGATACAAGTTTATACAAACAGAATGCTTTGGTGCCTCTCTGTGTAATTCAAAAATGTATTGCAGTTAGTGTGACCCATGGGCCTATAATATGGGTCAGTGCTATCAGGGATCCTTGGGACATCCCTACCTTACCATTGTAAATTGCAACTTCAATGAAGGGGGTCCCAAGGATCCTGATATCATGTGTTGCACAAGACATTGCAGAGCTACATTGAAAGTGTGTGTGTGTAACTGACCACAAGATGGAGTAGAAGATGCTCTTTCCTCATCCAGAACAATTCATAAACTTCCATTGGAATAATACAACCTTAACCAAGGACTGTTTTACTTGAACTGATTGCAGGTGCAAATGGTAATACAATATGGGTACCTTTTTCCAACCGATGTTAGAACCTACAGGGAAACCTTATAACTTCAATGAAATGGCAGATCCCCTGGCTTAGTTCAATCCAATCCATTTGCAATAAAGCATTCCGCCTCAATGAAGGAGCACTTTCTTAGCACAGCTGTCAAAGGCCTTCGTTCCCAACCACAGTCAGGACTGCCTTTTATACCATTCTCACCATGTGACCTGGGTTGGCTGCGTGGAGCTTTCCCTGGCCAGTGACTTCTCTCTGTGATGCCATTTCATCCCTTCCCAATCCAACAGGAACTAACACTGGCATGCTGGCCAAAGCATGAATTGACTGAATGAATTGACTCCTACCTCAGCTCCCCCATTCTTATTAAGAACTGGAACTACATTTTTTCTCAAAAATGTTCACGACTCATTTTGGGATCTAATGAGTGTTAATACATTTGGACAGGACAGTCTTTGTTTGCTTGTTTATTTATATGGGCTCTTGAGTGGTGCAGCGGTCTAAGGCACTGCATCTTAGTGCTAGAGACCCTGGTTCGATTCCAGGCTGTATCACAACTGGCTGTGATTGGGAGTCTCATAGGGCGGCGCACAATTGACCCAGCATCGTTAGGGTTTGGCAGGGGTAGGCCTTCACTGTAAATAAGCATTTGTTCTTAACTGACTTGCCTATTTAAATAAAGGTTAAATAAAATATCTATTTCATTTTTGTGCTTCATCTAAACTTTTGACCCAGTGTGATGCTGTGAACGTTTGCATTTCACAATGAGATAATACCCTGCTGGCAGTTAAAAGGCAGTCTACCCTACTGGCACTTAAAAAGCATTTGGTTGAAGAAGTCTTCTCTTTGTTTTTATCACTCCTTCCCTCTGTCCACCATCCAGTTACCCAGAGTGGCTCCTGTGACGTATTGGTTTTCTGCTCGGCTTCCTCCTTTAAGCGTCGCAGCACACTGCTGGCAGTGTTCGTCTTTCCTCCCTCCCTGCCTGCACACAAAGCAGCTGGCTGTTTTATTGGCCTTCTAACAGGATCAGCTGAATCCAGGCCCTTTATTGTGCAGTCTGTGGTGTTAGCGAGAGAGGCAGAGAAAAGACCTGGTACGACTGCACAACTTGACTTCCTAAATTCCACTAGGGTCCTTTAGAGAGGAAGGGAAGCATGAAGAAGGCCGCCTTTGGGATGCGTGTGCTGGTGGAGCAGAGGCGTGAGCCCTCCTCTTTGGGTTTCCTCTCCCGTACAGTTCAAATGTGGGCTCTCTCATCAGGAGGCTGTTCAGAGTTGCATCAATGTAACATGACAGGCTAATTTTAGATACAAGACAAAACAGAGGGGCAGAGTTGTGTGAATGGGAGTGTATCCGGCATGAAATGTACACAGAGGAAAGTATTTGCTCAAATATGTTCACAAGTAAATTATAAAGCTGGTACATGATTTTAATTAGTTTTTTTTGGGGGGGGGGGGATCCCTGTCATCCAAATGTTTTGTAATCTATTTATGCTATTTTTCCCCCTACAATTGAAAATAGTGCTTTTGTTGAGGATGATTAGGCTACTTTTATTTGGAGTCAGTTTGTACTGTAGTAGTAGATAAGGCATAGTAGGTGGTGTGTATGCTTGTTAAATGCATTATTGCATTTTCTCTTTCATCCCCTATAAAATATTGATCAGTTGGTCAATAATTTAGTATACTCTATTACTCCATAATGGAGTACTTATGTTCACTGTGGTCACAGGTGTATAGTTTTATTTAACATTTATTTTTTATGACTCTGTTTGCAATTCACAAGATGGAATACTCTAATAGTTGAGGACATTGATGAAGAAAATGTGTGTACTTTGAAAGGGGGGCATGAACACTGAGCAGTCGAGATTATGCACGCACAGTTGTGTTCAAGATGGGGGGTTTACTCAAATTGGAGAGTACACCAAACTATGATGTTTGCAAGCCTCAGCTAAAAAGCATGCCATCCTATCATGTCCGGTATTGAAACAGAACATTTGGTATAACCAAATATTTATGGTGAAACTATGGACTTCGCAGTTCGAGGGGATCTTCGAGTGAGGTTGAGTGATTTTACGAAAAGTCCTGCGCAGCGACGCTCAAGTACTTGATGGGCCATGGCACGAGAGTGGGGTAGTTAGCATTCTACCCTGGACAGCGGCAGATTATTGCGCAAGCGCACCCTATTCAGTGTGCATCAATACCGTGTGTGAGTTCAAGAGAGGGATTCGAGAAAGCCTTTGATATGGTTGCAGACATGGATGGAGGAAAGCGGAAAAGAAGTATCTGCTCACGGCAAGAGCCGTTGGCTGCACTGAAGATCTTGAAAGATGGGAACAACAAGCGTGACGAAATCCCCGATAGAGTGACTCTGAAAAAAGAAATAGGTCTTTTAAGCGCCTGTACAATAATCATAGGTAAGGTTGGTAAAAATGTATTGCATTTTAGAGACTTAGGGGGTGTTTGTTCATTGTTTTATTTGAATGCGCACCTTATAACATAACGTTGTAAATTTGCTATTGACAGCATTTGCCCTTACTGAATGAAACATTAGTTTTCCAATGATGGATTATGTAGGCCTATTATTCAAGTTAATATCCTATATTTAGTCACAAGTTTAATGTTTAGAAATAGGCCCATCTTCTCACCTGTGATGCTAAGAATATGTTACTATTTGAGCTGATCGTGTGGTAACATGACAAATAAATATGTGCATTAAATGTCTACCTCAATGCTTACGTGGCCAAAATATATTAAGTCAGTCAAGTAGCACATTGGTTGTCAAGCAGAAGCACATTTTCTGCCGAAGCAGAAGAAATGGCAGGGACTGCTTTAATAAATCTAATCTGCTTGTTGAAGGGTGCAAGTTAAGATATAAACCCAAGTGTCACCTACACAGGGTTGGGGAGTAAAATAACTGACATGTAATCTGATTACAAAAAAACGAATTAACCAATTACATTACCAGGAAGAAATATTGTAATCAGACTACAGATACTTTTGACAAACTAGATGGATTACTTTTAAATTCAGAAATGTTCAAGATGTTTGCAAAAAATACATTATACATTATGACACCTTTCTGTTTTCACAATGACATTCAATTCAATTTGCAAATTTAAGTTTGTTCCACCTGAGGGAGTCCACAAGTCAGAGGCCACTATAATGACACACCGCATGTGTTAGATGGATCCTCATCAGGTCAAAGTAATCAGGTTGACTGATTTTGGGTAATCACAAAATATCGCTACTGATTTACAGTAAAGTAAATCCCACTATGCAGTCTGGAAGATGCATATGTATCATGACTAATAAATTCAATTTTAGGTGGTTATGGTTTTCAGACTAATGATAAATATGCTGAAGATTTCAGCATGCTCTGTTGCAATTATTACATATGTTCTGACTTGACTGTTTAGATTTTGTTTTAGAGTTACTGTAAAATGGTTATTAAACTGAAAGTCTAAAGTGTAAAGAATAGGCCTATGTTCTATGCCATTTCTACTGACAGTTATGTTTTTCAATTACATTTCCTCACAGCAGGCCCCAACCTACTCTAGTGGCTTTTGATAAGTTACATTAATGAAACTTTTTTTAATCAAGATCGGTCCTGTAGAAAAAAGTGAAAATCTCTTTGACTCCTGGACCTCCTGGAAGGTCTGTTCCACCACAGAATGCAGATATTTTTTATTTAACCTTTATTTCAACAGGGAGTCATGCTGAGACCACGGTCTCTTTTACAGATGAGCCCTGTATACACATCAATATACACTACACACATCACTATACATCATAATATGCACATCAAAACACGAAAAGCAAAACGCAATCATAGAAAATAGTACACACAATGCGTGTGTGGAAGAGAGACACAGTACAGACCACCAACTGTGATTGGACAAATTGAGCAATCCAGACCAGGAAGTCTATGCTGGTTATCCACCCTGTTGTTTAAAAGTTATACTTCCCAGTATTAGCATTTCTGACAGGGACACAAACCTAAATGAAAGCCGGCCGTGTAGAGTCTAGAAATAATGCAGGAGATGATTTGAATTCAATTCTTGCGGATGGCTCATGCCTGAGCTCGACAGTTAAGAGTAAATAATTTATGTCCAGTTATGTAATCGAGGTCTGTGCCACTTGGCTGCCTTCTGCTGTGCTACTCTGAGTGCTCTACCCTGAATGTGTTGGTTGGGATACACTTGGTCTGCGTCTAAAATGGCACCCAATTCCATAATGGCACTACTTTTCAACGGGGCCATTTCCTTTGGACATGGTACAGCCATATTGGAACCCAGATCATTTTATTACTTCAATGAGTGTGGTTGATGTGGAAGCAAGCCTCTTGAGTTAGATGGTAGCACTTCCTACTTTGACTGCTTGATCTCCTGTCCAAAGCTCTGTTCACTCACATCAACAGTATAATTGTTCCATTTCTGAGGTCCTCTGTGGACGATGTGTTAACTTGTAATGATCATCAGGAAGGATATTTTTCTCAAGTATATCTGAAGAGAGAGAGCCATATCATTTCAGGGTTGATGTGAGGATAAATCAGTGAGTACCCTTTAGCTAGCTCAAGGGGAAGTGTATAGACCAGATTATATAATATCCCCACTTTCTACACACTGCAATATACTGTATCTATTGTTTAGATCTCAATGTATTGTTTAGTGTTTTTATTTTTTGTTTCCAAACACATGATACAGTTTTATCAGATTTTATAATAGTCATATAAATAAATACGGTACCAGTTAAAAGTTTGGACACACCTACTCAGTCAAGGGTTTTTCTTTATTTTTACTATTTCTACATTGTAGAATAATTAGGAAGACATCAAAACTATGAAATAACACATTGAGTCATGTAGTAACCAAAAAAAGTGTTAAACAAATCAAAATATATTTTATATTTGAGATTCTTCAAAGTAGCCACCCTTTGCTTTGATGACAGCTTTGAACACTCTTGGCATTCTCTCAGCCAGCTTCATGAGGTAGTCACCTGGAATGCATTTCAATTAACAGGTGTGCCTTGTTAAAAGTTAATTTGTGGAATTTATTTCCTTCTTAATGTGAAGAGAAACGACAGTCCATCATTACTTTAAGACATGAAGGTCAGTCAATACGGAACATTTCAAGAACTTTGAAAGTTTCTTCAAGTGCAGTCGCAAAAACCATTAAGCGCTATGATGAAACTGGCTCTCATGAGGACCGCCACAGGAAAGAAGACCCCGAGTTAACTGCACCTCAGACTACAGCCCAAATAAATGCTTAACAGGGTTCAAGTATCAGACACATCTCAACATCAACTGTTCAGTGGAGACTGCGTGAATCAGGCCTTCATGGTCAAAATGCTGCAAAGAAACCACTACTAAAGGACACCAATAAAATGAAGAGACTTGCTTGGGCCAAGAAACACAAGCAATGTACATTAGACCGGTGGAAATCTGTCCTTTGGTCTGATGAGTCCAAATGTGCGATTTTTGGTTCCAACCGATGTGTCTTTGTGAGACGCCAAGTAGGTGAACATATGATCTCCGCGTGTGTGGTTCCCACTGTGAAGCATGGAGGAGGAGGTGTGATGGTGTGAGGGTGCTTTGCTGGTGACACTGTCTGGGATTTATTTAGAATTCAAGGCACACTTAACCAGCATGGATACCACAGCATTCTGCAGCGACACGCCATCCCATCTGGTTTGTGCATAGTGGGACTATCATTTGACTTTCAACAGGACAATGACCCAACACACCTCCAGGCTGTGTAAGGGCTATTTGACCAAGAAGGAGAGTGGATGCAGTGCTGCATCAGATGACCCGGCCTCCACAACCCCCCGACCTCAAAGAAATTGAAATGGTTTGGGATGAGTCGGACTGCCGAGTGAAGGAAAAGCAGCCAACAAGTGCTCAGCATATGTGGGAACTCCTTCAAGACTGTTTCAAGACTGTTGGGAATTGATCATTATAAAACCCGTCAGTTTATTCTTGTTTTGAGAAATGAAGGCAATTCCATGCGAGAAATTTACAAGAAACTGAAGATCTCGTACAACGCTGTATACTACTCCCTTCACAGAACAGCGCAAACTGGCTCAAACCAGAATAGAAAGAGGAGTGGGAGGCCCCGGTGCAAAACTGAGCAAGGAGACAAGTACATTAGAGTGTCTAGTTTGAGAAACAGACGCCTCACAAGTCCTCATCTGGCCACAAAACACCAGTCTCAACGTCAACAGTGAAGAGGCAACTCCGGGATGCTGGCCTTCTAGGCAGAGTTCCTCTGTACAGTGTCTGTGTTCTTTTGCCGATCTTAATCTTTTATTTTTATTGGCTAGTCTGAGATATGGCTTTTTCTTTGCAGCTCTGCCTAGAAGGCCAGCATCCCAGAGTTGCCTCTTCACTGTTGACGTTGAGACTGGTGTTTTGCGGGTACTATTTATTGAAACTGCCAGTTGACGACTTGTGGGGCATCTGTTAGAGACTAGAGACTCTAATGTACTTGTCCTCTTGCTCAGTTGTGCACCGGGGCCTCCCACTCCTCTTTCTATTCTGGTTAGAGCCAGTTTGCGCTGTCCTGTGAAGGGAGTAGTACACAGCGTTGCACGAGATCTTCAGTTTGTTGGCAATTTCTTGCATGGAATAGCCTTAATTTCTCAAAACAAGAATAGACTGACGAGTTTCAAAAGAAAGTTCTATGCTTCTGGCGAATTTTGAGCCTGTAATCGAACCCACAAATGCTGATGCTCCAGATACTCAACTAGTCTAAAGAAGGCCAGTTTTATTGCTTCTTAAATCAGAACACCAGTTTTCTATTGTGCTAACATAATTGCAAAAGGGTTTTCTAATGTTCAATTAGCCTTTTAAAATGCTAGACTTGGATTATCTAACACAACATGCCATTGGAACACAGGAGTGATGGTTGCTGATAATAGGCCTCTGTACGCCAATGTAGATATTCCATGAAAAATCTGCCGTTTCCAGCTACAATAGTCATTTACAACATTAACAATGTCTGCACTGTATTTCTGATCAATTTGATGTTATTTTAAGGGACAAAAAATTTGATTTTCTTTCAAAAACAAGGAAATTCTAAGTGACCCCAAACTTTTGAACGGTAGTGTATATTTTTAAACAATATTTACATTGCTTGTTTTTGTGTGTATGCATTCTAGTAATACCTTCTCCCTCTCCACAGGGAACATCATAGGTTCTGGAATCTTCATCTCTCCTAAAGGGGTTCTAGAGCACTCGGGTTCAGTGGGTCTAGCCCTGATTGTGTGGATACTAGGGGGATGTATAGCTGCCCTAGGCTCCCTCTGCTATGCTGAGCTGGGGGTCACCATCCCCAAGTCAGGGGGGGACTACTCCTACGTCACAGAAATATTTGGAGGCCTTGTTGGGTAGGTACCTCTGTCTCCCACACCTACAGTTTATTTCACACCCAATGTGTATAGTTTGCAAGCTGATTATGAAATATGTAACATTAGGTTGGATCAATGCAGACTACTTTGGGAATACATTTTTAATTGATACTTTCATATGCTTTTCTCTGTGATGAAATTCACATGTTGTTGATGTAGCATATGCATTACTTTTTACCCCAAATACAATTCTGTTCAATACTGTTTCTTTCCCATCCTAGGTTCCTTCTGCTGTGGAGTGCAGTGCTCATCATGTACCCTACCACCCTGGCTGTCATCGCCCTGACCTTTTCTAACTATGTCCTACAGCCAGTCTTCCCAGACTGTGTCCCTCCCTACATGGCCACACGCTTGCTGTCAACAGTCTGTCTATGTGAGTACTGCACCGTGTGTCTGACTGTGTGTGTGCGTGCATGCTTGTGTTATGTTTTATGGGAAGTTTATCTGGTGCAACAGAGTAAAATATCTATTATGTAACAATTGCCTCTAAGCCTTTTAAAACTCTCAGAGAGGAGACATGAATATTAAAATGCATGGTGTATCAAATAGAAAATGGAAGGGGGAGACAGGAATATTGAAATGCATGGTGTGTCAAATAGAAAATGGAAGTGGCAGACAGGAGGGGGAAGAGTGAGCCGGAAAGTTAGGGAAACAAAGACGGATGAAGAGTACAGTTTCTAAAGTATGTATAAAATCATCCCAATGGGCAAAATATGCCATGGGATGTCCTAGTGACCTAATTATCTGGTTGTAAATTCGTTTTAAGTTCTTTATCAAGGAGACATTTGGTTTTTAGGTGGTTATAGACATCCTTTTATTGGTCGCTAAAAATACATCTAAAAACATCCTTTTACAACGAAGTTGACTGTGACGCCACAAAAGACATCCGAATGACGTCACTGCAACCATTTTTGTGAACCTGAAGGAACTTGGACTTAAATTCAATGTCATGTACAGTGTCTGTCCCATTCGCTAAAGTTAGAGCCAATTTTGTCGCCTGTGATTTGTGTATTGCTTTTCACAGGGTTGCACCCCTCACTCTATGTACAATTTGGACATGCTAGTATTACTAATTACTTGGCAACAAGCCTGAGTGGACCTCCACTGTACCTCCACTGAACCCCATGAAGTAAAGAAAAAAAAAGAAAAAATCCCCATTGTACCATGATTGAGCTGCGGAAAAGCCAACAAGCCAACAGCATTGTGGCCCATGTTTTTTTTATTGTGATCCTTGCTTTTAGGGGCCATTATTCTCACTTGTTTTTTGGGGGACTGGATGCCAACGATCTGGAGAAAACGTGAGCTTTCTCTCAGCCTCTTCAGGGACCTGCCCGCATGTCCTCTCTGGGTTTTGTTCTGTTGCATCGGAAGCGGTTTGTTTTGGGGGCCTTGACACCTAGCCTTTGTTTGTGAGAGCCAGGCCACCATGAGAAAGAGAGGCAAGCCAATGACAGTGATGGACGAGGTGAAACAATCGTGTCCACCCCTTTGCCTTACCATTTCCCACATTCCGGTCTGCCATGGCAACTGCTAGGCCGCTGCCGCCCGACCAACACCATGTGCCCAGGCGTGAGCCCTGACTGACTGGGAGAGAACATGTCACATTACTGTGCACCTCACGGCTTGCCTGGCATCCCTAATGCCACATTCCGATTGGGCGAGAGCTCCCCTATGTGAGGACAAACATGACTTCTGACTAATCATTGTTGGTAACTTTCTTAGGCTACCGTATTCTATACCTGGGTTTAAATAGTATTTTGTTTTCTCAATAAATGCTTGCCTCAAAGTAACTGTCCAGTGTTTCCAGATTTCTATGAAATATGACCTATAATTAATTATAATATGAGTGAAATAGTTTTCTTTATAATTGTTTTATTATTTAAGTATGTTAAAAAGCAGCTTTTCTGTGTTAGAATAGTGTGGGCATACCCCAACAACAGAATGGTGTGGGCATACCCCAACAACAGAATGGTGTGGGCATACCCCAACTACAGAATGGTGTGGGCATACCCCAACAACAGAATGGTGTGGGTGTACCCCAACAACAGAATGGTGTGGGCATACCCCAACAACAGAATGGTGTGGGCATACCCCAACAACAGAATGGTGTGGGCGTACCCCAACAACAGAATGGTGTGGGCATACCCCAACAACAGAATGGTGTGGGCATACCCCAACAACAGAATGGTGTGGGCGTATACTGATCATAAAAAATATTAATGCGAGTCGACTGCTGATTGGCAAGCCTTTATGAGAAATAGCAAGCATTTTTAAACATTCTGTTTGAGATACAAGCTTGAGGTGTTTTTTTAAAGTGTTTTTTTCTCCAATTTATGCTTTGGCCACAAATACGAGTATAGGACGAGTCAACAACGTTATTTGGGTATGAGTTAACAGAAGTTTTAAAAGTCCGATTTTCACTGGACAATTACTTTAAAGTATTTGTGTGTGTGTGTGTGTGTGTGTGTGTGCATGCATGCCTCCGTGTGTGTCTGCAGTGTTCCTGACCTGGGTGAACTGTTCCAGTGTACGTATGGCCACCAGGATCCAGGATGTTTTCACGGTGGGGAAGCTGGCGGCCCTGGGTCTCATCATAGTGGTCGGCCTGGTGCAGATCTGCAAGGGTGAGACACACACACACACACACACACACACTTACACTCTCTCTAGATTGGTTTTCATTTTAGCAATCCTGGGACATGCAAGACATTTTGCAACTGAAAATGAATAGAAGGTTTCTTATTTAGCAAGTTCAGATAGTACCTCCCCGTTTCGGATTGCTTTCTTTTGGTTTTGTGCCTACTGAACATGACCCAGGTGCCGAAGGTCAATAGCACCTTTTAATGGTCAAAGAGACTATTAAGCTATTTTCCTAAAACAGCCCCCCAGACATTGATGGTGAATTTGTACTTCTCCAGGTAACTACGAGGGACTGACGCCTCAGGTGGCCTTTGAGTTCAGCACGACTCCCTCGGTTGGGCAGATCGCTCTGGCTTTCCTTCAAGCCTCATTCGCCTTCAGTGGATGGAACTTCCTGAACTACGTCACAGAGGAAGTGGTTGAACCGCGACGGTGAGCTTCTGGTTCACCAAACATTATTTTCCTTTGCATTCTATTCTATTCTATTCTGTTTATCAATCCAATGCTGTGTACTGAATATGCAGTCCGGCTGTGAATGCGTGAAAGCAAGCATTGTGGAGTGATGCATAGTTGTATGTTGTGATGTTATATCAATGAACATATTGCTAAGGGAAAAAAAGTGATATCCTGCAATTTTACATTCTATATAGTTATATTTTGCATATCAGCTGCCTTCTTATTTCTCTAACAATGCATGATTTATGAGACTGTGTGTTGATTGCATGGTTTGTATACAGTGTAGATTACCTCATCAATGGTTTGTGTACCGTGTGGATGACCTCATCGGTAGTTTGTGTACCGTGTGGATGACCTCATCGGTAGTTTGTGTACCGTGTGGATGACCTCATCGGTAGTTTGTGTACCGTGTGGATGACCTCATCGGTAGTTTGTGTACCGTGTGGATTACCTCATCAGGAACCTACCTCGTGCCATTTACATCTCTATCCCATTGGTGACCTTTGTGTACACGCTCACCAACATCGCCTACTTCTCCGCCATGTCACCTGAGGAGCTGCTGTCATCCAATGCTGTGGCTGTCGTGAGTAACGCTGTTCGCTTTGCTTTGCAAAATGACAAAAACTGCATTGTGTACTGTACTTTAATGGTGCCCTTATTTGATTTATTGACCTTTAATTAATGTTCAACACAATGCATGTTTACATAGAGATGACCTTTAACTTGCTGTACATCAAGAGTTATCCCTGGCTTGAATTGTGTCTTAAATGTAAACCTTCTTGTTCTGCTGCAGACATTTGGAGAGAAGCTCCTGGGGATGTTCTCTGTCATTATGCCCATCTCTGTAGCCTTGTCTACGTTTGGAGGCATCAACGGCTACCTCTTCACATCTTCTAGGTGAGGGGTCAACCCTGGGGAAGATGTCCTCTAGGCTGGCTGTGTCTCAATCCACAAGGATGCGGCCTTTGGATTGAGACACAGCCATAGAAACGGAGGCGTGTGTGTTTTATAAGTAAATTAAATGTTTATAAGCCATTTTGGTTTTTATTTGTCTTTCTAGATTGTGTTTCTCTGGGGCCAGAGAGGGACATCTACCCAGCCTGCTGGCTATGATTCACTTTAAGAACTGCACCCCTATCCCTGCTCTCCTCTGCTGCGTAAGACTACCTAACACTACTACGTCTCTACTGTATGTTTTTTTCTCAAATGACACTCAGTGGCCAACATGCAGGTCCTATACCCCTATACCTTATGTCTTCAATAACGGTCTCTCTCTCTCTCCCCCTCTCTCTCGCTCTCTCTCTCTCTGTCTTGCAGTGTACTGCCACCATTGTAATCCTGTGTATTGGAGAGACACACAACCTGATCAACTATGTGTCCTTCATCAACTACCTCTCCTATGGAGTCACCATCGCAGGCCTGCTCTACTACCGATGGAAGAAGCCCAAACTTTACAGACCAATTAAGGTATTATTAATCCAGGCATGGTTCAATCAGATAAATGATTGACACAGTAATTTACAAAAACTAACAAACTACAGCAACACAGTGAACCTGTTCTCATCAACTGTTGAATACAGAGTAGAAGCAGCTATTTTCTTCTGTCCTCTTCACTAGAGTGATTCATTGGAAGGTGAGACGTCATGTTGACTCTCTTCATTATAAAAACAAAATCTGTTCTCATCCCTTCTTATCAGGTAAACCTACTTGTTCCTATCACCTACCTGATGTTTTGGGCCCTGTTACTGGGCTTCAGCCTGTACTCTGAGCCTGTAGTGTGTGGTGTTGGGCTGGTCATCATGCTCACTGGTGTACCAGTCTACTTCCTGGGGGTGCACTGGAAAGCCAAGCCAAAGTGTATCTATGACTTCATCGGTGAGTGTCCTCCCCTTGAGTCCTGCAAATACATGCTTGTTTTAGTAATCCTGGCCTCTTTCTTTGCCCCCCCCAAATATCTGAATTTCTGAATTCAACCACATGTATTTAATGGTATTCAAACTCCCTAAACCCTATATATAACAAGTATCAAACCATTCTTTATTTAAGTAGACCCAGATATATGGCATTTAAAAGGAATACTATGTTAGTGGTCTGGTCAGACACTTTTTTGTGATGCTAAACGTGGGACCTGTTTTCTCACAGAGTCAGCGACCTACGTGGCACAGAGGCTGTGTTTCGTGGTCTTCCCCCAGTTCGACCCCATCGAGATCAGTCCAATCGAAGAATGGCCCGACAAATCTTCTGACACTCTATCTAGGAAGTCTTAAACTCTTTTTGCCTTCTGAAGTATTTTTCTTTTTGTATATTCTGTCACTGTATGAGTACAGACACGGCCCGTTCCTTATAGTGGAGCCCATTGTCTGGTCTCTGGTAACCTCAGACTCATATCCATTTCTTTACAGCTAGGTGGAATTGCCTGCGTTTTGAGGCATGGGCCACTTGCAAAAAAAATGTATTCTCTTTTTGTACTAAGTCGTCAAGGACAACAAGCTAATGGCAACAGTATCACATTTTGAAACAGACTTCATATGCCCTAAGGAAGTATTTGAGCCTTTGGGATTTAATTCACCTAAGATTTACTGTGCATCATTGTGCCTTTTAGGGGAAATTGTGTACCTTGTTAACAAAAATGTATCTTACCTATTATTTGAATTTGGAATTTGCTTTGCTTTGTGTGTTCCTTATGAGAATTTGAAAAGCACTGTGGTCTTCCATATTCTGCTTCTTGCCAGTTGTTAATTTGCCACATGTCATGACTTCCTCAGATTTGTGAACATATTCAAAACTATCTGAACAAAGACCTCAGAGCCTTTGACTGGAATCCTTTGGAAATTAATCTCTTTAGCCAGCAACAGCCAACAACATAGATGTGTTCTGATTGTATACTGCTGAATGATAGATGGTTGTAGTTGATAGTTGAGTGTCACTATGTTTTTACAGTAATTAGTTTGTTTAACTTTTGCCATTGCCTTTAACACTACTGATTCTATTTCATATACTGTAAATACACAACAACTGTAATGTTCACAGCTGACATAATGACCCAAACACCAATTTATACCAGTGTTATGTGGAAGTAAAACTGCTCACAAAATGCTTGCTGGACTTTTCTAATGCTTGTTTCTAAACTAAGATTCTAATATCAAGTTAACTTATTTTATTTTCTATTCTCTACCACACTTAAAACTAAATGTTGTGCTGGTAACCTGACAAAAACATACAAAAGGCCTTTGCTTTTCCAGTGGTGCACTGTACTGCCATTCCATTTCTTTTCCCTAAACAGAGCTCTTTAACTGATATTGTGTTCTTCATATGACCAGGCCCTTGACTGTTACTGTAAAAAAAAAAAGAGGATATGTTGCATTTCTTTTGAAATTAACATACATTTTAAGTAGCCTAGATTTATAGATATATACTGTATTGTAGTAGATAGATGGATACTGTACTTGATACCACACATTACTCAAGAAACATATTTCATGCCAATAACCAGATAATGATGTAGGTTTAGGATATCATTATGTAGTTTGTTAGTACTACGTGAGTCTGAGTTGTCTCTCCAACAGCTGCCATGATCATTAAGCCAGTCAGGTAAAACACAGTGCTTATGCAAGATTTATTACTACTTTATATCCATTTTAGTTCAAATCTCTAGAGCAGTCTTGATATGAAGAGCTTTTACACTGTAAATTATTTGTAAAGCATCAGGTGTTTACAATGGGTTCAGTACTTGGAATGTTAACTGGAATGTATTTTAGTGCACTTTTTTGTAAATGAGAAAATGACAATAATACCACAATAAATCAAATACCTATCAGAAATGAATGACTTCATGCTTTGTCTGCTTTGTTTCATTGCCATCATCATTTATAATAATTTTGCACTCACTATAAAGTATTCAACTGTTTAAATTTGCCAATAATGTACCAGTAACTGCCAGCCAGAGAGAAAAATAAAAAAAGTATTTATATGTGGCTTTAAAATATTATACCTTATAATGTGTTTTACGTTCATCAGGTTTACACAGCCGGTACAGTTAGGTATGCAGCACACGACACACAAACGACCACTTTAGAACAACATTACTCTTAGTGAATTTGTCTGTTCTATGCAGTAATTTCTATACCAAATCGGCGAGTTTTGATGATGCAAGGTTTCAAACAGGAAGTCGAGTCAACACGCGTTCCGGGGGATCAAATGAAGACCACTATAATGTACTTTCTGTAAATGACGGTGAGTTATTTTGATTATGGAGTAAAAACAGCATATCGTAAGTGCCAGATGTGTGTCCTCCAATTATATTACCAGCAATACGTTATATCTGCCACGTTTCTCTGGTTGTACGCAAGCGAACAGCGACACCAAACATGTTTGTCAACGCAGCTAAAACTGTCTTTGGCTAAAGCAATGCTGTTATTAACCCTGATTCGTATAGAATTACACCCACCATTCGTTGTTGATTACTTCACTTAACCTAACCTCTTCACCAAGAAGAGACTCAGGACATGGACAGCTTGTTCTAATAGCTTTGCCTGTTTTCTGTTTCCATTCGAACCAGGCGAATAAAGAAAATATGACGGCCAATACAGTGGGTAGACTGTGTTTCCGCAATGTAAATGCACTGGCACCTATGGTGCGTGTTGGCACCTTACCAACGAGACTGCTGTCCCTGGATTATGGTGCGGACATTGTGTACTCTGAGGTAAGTCTGTCAGTGGAGAAGGTGTGCTTCATTATATGGCTTTGGGGCAATTGACTGTCAATCTATCTTTTGAAACTGTTGTCTTTGATTACTGTGTTCAATCCATTTTTTTGTATGTTTTGTAGGAGTTGATTGACATCAAAATGGCACAGTGTCAGAGAGTTGTCAATGGTAAGTATGTCTCACCCTCCCTACTACAGTCCTTTGATTACTGTTGTTGCAACAACTGTCACTGTGAGATGCTATAGTGTGTGTGTGTGTGTGTGTGTGTGTGTGTGTGTGTGTGTGTGTGTGTGTGTGTGCGCGCGCGCGTGTGTTGTGATTTGCAGAGGTCTTGGAGACGGTGGATTTCGTGGCTCCTGATGAGAGAGTGATGTTCAGGACCTGCGAAAAGGAGAAAGACCGTGTTGTCTTCCAGATGGTAGACAATACATGAGAGCCTTCACTGTCTGCAATGTTTCATTAGAGGAATTGGGGGGGGGGGGGGGGCTATTGAAGTCAATATCATACATAGACAGGACTCATGTCCTTATTTATTCAACATGTCAAAGATGGGACCAACATGACTGCCTCTTAATGTTTCTGCAGGGAACTGCGGACCCAGACAGAGCACTGATTGTGGCGCGACTAGTGTGAGTCTTGAACATTGTCTTTCTGTTGTCCATCTATTCTTTCTGTTCCATTTCTATTGGTATATAGGAAGAACATGTAAGCATATTTTGTCAGCAACTGAGGTCTAGGTTGAGAGGCACTACAATCTGTTCTACGGTCTACCTCACAAGTGAAAAGGAAAGCCTTATTGCCCCTTGGCACCTGTTCTTATATATTCCTCTTTGTAATGTGTAGGGAGAATGATGTGGCTGCCATCGATGTGAACATGGGCTGTCCTAAGGAATACTCTACTAAGGTGGGCTATGAGTGACACAGTCAGCAGTCAATGAATGGTCAGTCAGTTCAGACCTAATATAATGTTCACACTAAGGTGACTGTCTGCTGACCCCTCGCTTCTCTGTATCTCCTGTAGGGTGGGATGGGAGCTGCTCTGCTCTCAGACCCCGACAAAATCGAAGTGGTGAGTAGTCAATCTTCTCCCCCATCAGTAAGCTCAATCTAATTGAATATCGCACTGTTGAGAAATAAAATCAATATTTTTGTCATCTCTCTTTGTCTAGATTCTTAGAACACTTGTGAAAGGAGTGTCCAAACCAGTGACATGTAAAATCAGAATATTGCCCACAGTAAGTTTTAAAAGGACAATGCCTTTTCTACAGCAATAAGATGGGTGTCATGGGTTTTGAGACAAATTCATTAGTCTTTTGACCTCACTTGTTAAAGATTACATTCGTCATTAAAATTGTACTTGTGAGGCAGACTGACTGACCCCTGTGTTTATGTGTGTGTTCAGCTGGAAGATACTCTTAGTCTGGTAAAGAGAATTGAGAACACAGGTGTGGCAGCTATTGCCGTTCATGGCAGGTAAAGTCCTGTTCTTATCATCCCCTTTGTTACACTACAATATCAAAAGTTTGTGGACACCTGCTCGTCGAACATCTCATTTCAAAATCATGGGCATTAATATGGATTTGGTCCCCCCTTTGCTTCTATAAAAGCCTCCACTCTTCTGGGAAGGCTTTCAACTAGATGTTGGAACATTGCTGCGGGGACTTCAGCCACAAGCATTAGTGAGGTCGGGCACTGATGTTGGGTGATTAGGCCAGGCTCGCAGTCGGCGTTCATCCCAAAGGTGTTCGATGGGGTTGAGGTCAGGGCTCTGTGCAGGCCAGTCAAGTTCTTCCACACTGATCTCGACACACCATTTCTGTATGGACCTCGCTTTGTGCATGGGGGCATTGTAATGCGGAACCAGGAAACTGAAACAAAGGGGGCTAGCCTGAACCATGAAAAACCGCCCCAGACCATTTTTCCTCCTCCACCAAACTTTACAGTTGGCACTATGCATTGGGGCAGGTAGCGTTCTCCTAGCATCCGCCAAACCCAGATTCGTCCGTCAGACTGCCAGATGGTGAAGCGTGATTCATCACTCCAGAGAACGCTTTGCCACGGCTCCAGAGCCGACGCTTGGCATTGCTCATGGTGATCTTAGGCTTGTGTACGGCTGCTTGACCATGAAGCTCCCGGCGAACAATTATTGTGCCAACGTTGCTTCCAGAGGCTGTTTGGAACTCGGTGGTGAGTGTTGAAACCGTTGACAGATGATTTTTACATGCTTCAGCGGTCCAGTTCTGTGAGCTTGTGTAGCCTACCACTTTGAGGCTGAGCCGTTGTTGCTCCTAGAAGTATTCACTTCACAATAACAGAACTTATAGTTGACCAGGGCAGCTCTAGCAGGGCAGAAATTTGACGAACTGACTTCCTGGAAAGGTGGCATTCTATGACGGTGCCATGTTGAAAGTCACTGAGCTCTATAGTAAGGCTATTCTACTGCCAATAATTGTCTGTGGAGATTGCATGGCTGTGTGCTCGATTTCATACACCTGTCAGCAACGGGTGTGGCTGAAATAGCCAAATTCACTCATTTGAAGGGGTGTCCACATACTTTTGTATATATATATTGTATTTTGCGTTCATCTGATTTTAGATGCTTGTTTTTGTGGCTCATTTTCTTTTTGGGGGTATTGCATATCCAAATTGATTTGTGACTGACTCTACTTCCTCAGGTTAAAAGATGAAAGACCAAGACACCCTGTTCACTGTGACTTCATCCAGGCTATAGCTGAGGCGGTGTCCATTCCTGTCATCGCTAAGTGAGTCGCTCTGTCTCTCTCAAAGGTGTTGTGAACTCGGAGATAAATCAATTATTCATCTCTATGGTTGTGACTGACTGTCCTTTCCTTTGACACATACTGTATTTTGTGTAGCGGAGGTTCTCTGGACCGGGTCAAAGCCCACGCTGACATCGAGGAGTTCCGGAAGGCCACCGGGGCGTCCTCTGTGATGGTTGCCAGGGCGGCTATGTGGAACCCCTCAGTGTTCCGCAGTCAGGGACTGCTGTCTGTGGAGGAGGTCATGGAGGAGTACCTCAAATACGTGAGTCTACCGCCCTCCGTCCACTTTACCTCACTCTGCAGGAGACCCACTGTGTTAAAATGCCAAACTCAACTATCACTGTCATATTGTAGATTGACATATTGTGGTATGACATAGGAAAGTTACCTAGGTAATCAAAGGCTTGTCTTTTGATCTGATAATGGCGCAATCACAAACTACAGGGACGTAAATCAAAGATGACTTGCTATATGCCAACTTTACCAAGCATAAAATACATTGTGTCATGTTAGAAGCCAATTAAGAAATGTTTGTGCTTTTTGTATTTGTAGGCCATCCGCTACGACAACCATGCCTTCAACACCAAGTACTGCCTCTGTCAGATGCTGAGGGATAAGGTGGAGTCTCCACTGGGGAAGCAACTCAAATCTGCCCAAACCAACGAAGAGATCTGGTACATGTCTTTTGAGTCATGATGTCAGAGAACTTCAGAATTCCAGTATTCTAGTTAATTTCCTAGTAAATGTAGTTATATTTCATATATTATTCTATTGGTGAACCTTTTTGGTAATAAGTACTCAAAAATTGTAGTGTTGGTACTCAAGTTTGATGTTTGGGTATTTAACTCTACACCTGTGTTTTCCAGTGAGGGATATGGGCTGCAGGAGTACTATAAGAAGACCCAGGCAGAACTACAAGCCAGAAGGGAAGCCATCCAAACCAACCACAATCACCCCGACCAGCCTGTTCTAGATGGTGATGTCACCACAATGCGTGTCAAATTTGAACGGTTTGTTCTAAGGCCATTTGGAACTCCTCTTACACATCTCTCTCATCGGGTTACAGCAGCTCTACCGTACTCTGTCTGGTGGATGCCGTTTAAGGGATGTAAGATAGACCTGACCAAATTTGCATAGAAATTTCATTTATAGATCTGTTACTCTAATTGAAAACAATACTAAGAAGCTGTAGATCTGTTCTATGTGCATTATTTCTATGCTCCCTGTTCTTAAGTTTAGTTTTTGCATCTTGTACTGTCAGTTTTGTACACCAACTACTATATTTTTGGTTGTGGAAAAGATATGTCACAGAGGTTTAGATGGTACAATGATTCTCTACACAATGACTGGTGGTTTTGTCACAATCTGAAGTTAGGCGAACTCTTAGAATTTCAGCAACCAGGAAACGGCGGAACGATTTCTGCATAGTGCACCTTTAAGACCATTGGTTTATGTCTAGTAAATCACTAGTTGAGTTGTGTAGGCAGGTAGGTAGTGGGAAGTCCTGTAATATATTACTGTGAATATTACATATTGCACATATTATTATGACTGTACATAGTATGATGGAAGTGTGATGTTTGTGTGTCAGGAGGGAGTACCCTGGAGAATTCAGCCCTAAGATGTTCCTGCTGGAGTGGAGCCGCAAGGAGAACTTGGAGCAACCACGATATGAGACAGTAAGATGACCACTTTAGATTAGCCATGGTATTTCAACATATATGTCAAAACCAGAGTGCATTTATGTGTAGTGTGCCTATGTGCATTGTGTATGATGTTTACAGGTACAGCGCTCTCAAGACCGGGCCTTCCAATCCATGGTAACGATGACAGGGACAAAGTACAGATCCACTCTGTGGTGAGTTAATAGTGAAAGTGTTATAGACATTTTAAATGTTAGTCATTTAGCAGATGCCAGTGTTAGTTGTTAGTTCACAAAAGGCTTAATTCATTTTATTTCTATTTGTGACCAAGTTAAACCCTGAGAATTTAAAGCTTGATAACACTGTTATAACACATAATGCTTAAAAGCAGTGTTATTTACTCATACAAATGCTAAAGTACACTGTATTCACACACAAAAACACTTTCTCTTTTATAACCATGCAGGGAGAAGTCAAAGAAATATGCAGAGCAGGCTTCTGCTATAGTATGTCTACGTGTTTTGGGGCTACCAGAGGGGCGGGCTGGTGAAGAGTACTCTGGGTTGGTCGGCAAGAGGAAGAGGGAGGAGAAGAGCAACGAGACGCCAGATGAGGAGGACACCACTACATACTTTGGAGCCAGGAAAAGACACCTGTCTGAAAACCCAGAAGAGCAACGGGTCACTAACTATTCCAAATAGTGTACAGCACAAGACAAGCACAGCCTGACTACTACACTGTGTAAAATGATTGCTTTACGACCGCAATAAGACAGCATGTACCTTTTATATTAAATGGTGGCTGTTTTGCAGCGGGGGTCAGCTCTTACCATGGGGAGTGATTGATACAGTAGCGGCCATATTATTGTGAGATTGAGACATTGCAACGAGTAGCGTACAGTGTCTGAGATATTCTGTCAGCTCCCCCCCAAATAGTCAAACAGACATCAGCATGAGGCGTTCAATGCTATTTATTTTTTCTCCTGGATTATTTTGTTTAGTGACAACAAGCCTGTTTGGTGTTGGTTTGCAGAAATCATGCTCTGTATGGATTTATTAAATGGCCCTATTATTTTTATTGATTTGATAAACCAAACTGGTAATCGGATTAGTTTACAAAGAAACAGGTCCAAATGTGTAACAAGACAGTTTGTCAGGCTACTTGAAATCATACATTCTGCTTACTCTTGCAATATTGAAAGGTTTCTTCTGTAAAGTGACATTAGAAAACCACTTTTCAACTTTCTGCACTACTCTTATTAACCAGAAGCAAGTTTTTATTTTATAATTATTGACAGGAGTGTATGTACAGTGTAATGAAATCTGCCAGAGGAGGGCGGTACAGGATCTGTATAAAGAGAGTTAATTTTCTCAGGCAGTATTTATTGCACCATTGTCTCACATGGGACTTTACAAAATTAGGAAAACTTGCTTTTTATGTTTTCATCCTAAATAAATTGGTTGTTGCTCTTTCACGTTATACAATAAACGTTTTTGTTGATTGTATACATTGAGAGTTGGCTGCTATTGAATCAATTGTTTTTGTTTTTAATTAAACAGTTTGATTCTAATTATCTTTATTCGTAACCAGAGACACTGCCTTGCCAGGTGATTTGATACTCTAATAATTGTGAAGTAGCCTGTACAGCACCCTCTCTCACCAGCTACTGTACTGTACGCAGGCTGATGCCTGTGGTGGATTTAGCTGACGTCATGAACGGAGCTGTCTGTCAATGCTTTGTTTGTAATATGGAAGTTTAGTGAGTAGACTGACTGCTTCTTCAACGGTAATCGAGAATAACTACGGACAAACTATTGTCTATGCGTCTTTTTTATTTGCATAACTGAACTGGTAAAGTATCGAGAGAATATAACGTCGTTATAAATGTCGTCTGGAGGGAACACGCATTTTGGAGTCGTTTTAACTATTTACAACTTCGGATAGGCTTCTTGTTGCTGTTAATAGTACAAACAAACATTTCCTCCTTATATCGTTAAAATCTTGAATGCAGTTCTGAAACAACGGCAAAAAAAACGACCCGTCAGACCGAATGAGTACTGTAAATTTTAGCGGCAATGAGGAGCTGGACTTCAGACTTATTTTCGGGGAGGAGGCGCAACAACAGCTAGGCCCCGTAGGTGAGTTCTCTTCTTTTTTTGATGCAACAATGTATTCGCTCTATTCGCCAAAGCCGTAATAGAATGTTATAAAGTTAACCATTCGATGCCAATTTGCCGTTTTGCCTTGGCTACCTGGTCCTGGAGCCAAAGTAGAAGAACTACGAATGTAGGCTGCAGTCATTGACCTACATGTGTCGCTACTGTCTTGTAGGGCAGGGTTCACCAACTGGCGGCCCACGGACCGAATTTGGCCCGCAGGTGATTTTATTTGGCCCCCAAATTTTCTGGATAAAAAAACCCCAAAGGTTTTTATTTTTATTTGTTGAACATAAAATACTGTAAAAACACCAGCCAATCATCTCCCAGGTGATTTAAATTTTTGAAATCTGTTCAAAGGTACGCATAATAAAGAGATTATATGTGATTTACACAAATGTAAACAAGGTTTGAAATGGTGTTTTAATCAAATATATCTGGTCTACAAATTATTTGTAATTATGTTCTGGCCCCCTGACCACCCGCTCAAGAAAAAATCGTCCCGCTGCTGAATCTAGTTAATTATCCCTGTTGTAAGGTATCAATTGTAGCCTAATAAACCTAGACTGTCAGATTCAGTTATAAGCATTTACTTTTTATATCTTTAAATGTGTAGTTTACTTAGGCAACATGAATGTTTTGAAAGTTTTAAAACTTATAACACACATATAAAATACGACGCCAGTGTTTTACGATTACACTGCATTAATACACCAGCCATTCTGAATGATGTGGAGTTTATTCAGTGGTGTAAAGTACTTAAGGAAAAATACTTGACAGTACTACTTAAGTCGTTTTTTTGGGTATCTGTACCAGACAATTTATTTAACTAGGCAAGTCAGTTAATAAGAACAAATTCTTATTTACAATGACAGCCTACCAGGGAACAGTGGGTTAACTGCCTTGTTCAGGGACACAATGACAGATTTTTACCTTGTCAGCTCGGGGATTCGATCCAGCAACCTTTCGGTTACTGGCCCAACACTCTAACCACTAGGCTTCCTGCCGTCCCAATGGGACCCATCTCGTCCAGAAAGTTGACTCAAGTTTGCCAAAAAGCACCTGGATGATCATCAAGACTCTTGGAGGAATGTTCTATGGACAGATGAGTCAAAAGTATAACTTTTTGGACAACATGGGTTTCATTATGCCTGGCGAAAACCAAACTCTGTATTCCACAGTAAGAACCTTATACCAACAGTCAAGCATGGTGGTGGTAGTGTGATGGTTTGGGGATGATTTTCTGCCTCAGTACCTGGATGACTTCCCTTAATAGAAGGAACCATGAATTCTACAGGAGAATGTCAGGCCTCCATCTGTGCGCTGAAGCTGAAATGCAGCTGGGTCATGCGGCAAGACAATGATCCGAAACACACGATCAAGTCTACATGAAAATGGCAAAAAAGCAACACATTTGAAGTTTGGAATGGCCTAGTCAAAGTCCAGACCTAATCCCAATTGAGATGTTTTGTCAGGACTTGAAATGAGCAGTTCATTCTTGAAAACCTCTGAGTTAAAGCAGTTCTGCATGCAAGAGTGGGCCAAAATTCCTCCACAGCGATGTGAGACTGATCAACGACTACAGGAAGCATTTGCAATGTATTGAGTGTAAGGGGGCAATTGCTTTTTCACACATGGGAATTGGGTATTGCATAACTTTGTTAATTAAATAGAGTAAGTATCCATCTTTTTATTTTCATTATTTATTATTTATTTGTAAACTCAGGTTCCCTTTATCTAATATTACGTTTTGGTTGAAGATCTGATAACATTCAGTGTAAAAAATGATGCTACATTTTAGGGAAGGGAAGGGGGAAAATACTTTTTCATGGCACCGTACCTTAAAAAAAGAGGTAGGGGTGTGGATCAGAAAACCAGTCAGTATCTGGTGTGACCACCATTTGACTCATGCAGCGCGACACATCTCCTTCGCATAGAGTTGACCAGGCTGTTGATTATTGCCTGTGGAATGTTGTCCCACTCCTCTTCAATGGCTGTGCGAAGTTGCTGGATTTGGCGGGAACTGGAACACGCTGTAGTACACGTCGATCCAGAGAATCTCAAACATGCCCAATAGGTGACATGTCTGGTGAGTATGCAAGCCATGGAAGAACTGGGACATTTTCAGCTTCCAGGAATTGTGTACAGGTCCTTGCGACATGGGACAGCGAATTATCATGCTGAAACATGAGGTGATAGCGGATGAATGGCACGACAATGGGCCTCAAGATCTCGTAACGGTATCTCTGTGCTTTCAAATTGCCATCAATAAAATGCAATTGTGTTTGTTGTCCATAGCTTATGGCTGCTCATACCATAACCCCACCACCACCATGGAGCACTCTGTTCACAACGTTGACATCAGCAAACCGCTCACCAACACGATGCCATACACACTGTCTGCCACCTGCCCGGTACAGTTGAAATCGGGATTCATCCATGAAGAGCACACTTCTCCAGCGTGCCAGAGGCCATCGAAGGTGAGCATTTGCCCACTGATGTCGGTTACTACGCCAAACTGCAGTCAGGTCAAGACCCTGGAGAGGACGACGAGCACACATATGAGCTTCCCGGAGACGTTTTCTGACAGTTTGTGCAGAAATTCTTTGTTTGTGCAAACCCACAGTTTCATCAGTTGTCCGGATGGCTGGTCTCAGACGACACCGCCGGATGTGGAGGCCATGGGCTAGCGTGGTTATACGTAGTCTGCGGTTATGAGGCCGCTTGGAAGTACTGCTCACTTTCAGGGATGTAAGCACATTTGTGCACACAATTTGAGATAAATAAGCTTTTTGTGCATGTGGCAAATTTCTGGGATGTTTTATTTCAGCTCATGAAACATGGGACCAACACTTTACATGTTGCGTTTATATTTTAGTTCAGTATAATTTTTACTCCAAACATTTCCCTGACACCCAAAAGTACTCATTAGCAGTACAGGAAAAGGGTCCAATTCATGCACTTATCAAGAGAACATCCCTTGTCATTCTTACTGCCTCTGTTCTGGCCTACCTCACTAAACACAAATGCTTCATTGTAAATTATGTCTGAGTGTTGGAGCGTGCCCCTGGCTATCTGTAAAAATAAAATAAAAACAAGACAATTGTGCCATCTGGTTTGGTTTAATATAAGGAATTACATACTGTACTTCATTATATTTAAAACCAAATACTTTTTAGACTCTTACTCAAGTAGTATTTTACTGGGAGACTTTCACTTTTACTTGAGTAATTTTCTATTAAGGTATCATTACTTTTACTCAACTATGACAATTGGGCACTTTTTCCACCACTGAGTTTATTACACAGTTATAAATTGCACTGATACATTGGATTATATCTAATCAGATACTGGTCCAGTTGAAATTTGGACAGCACTGACATGCAAAATCCCAGTGGCTCAATATACGCTGAGTGCACAACACATTATGAACACCTGCTCTTTCCATGACATAGACTGACCAGGTGAATCCAGGTGAAAGCTATGATCCCTTATTGATGTCACTTGTTAAAATGGCAATATGTAAGTTTTTGGGCAACCTGACCAAATTCACAGAAATGTGAGTTATAGATCTATCATTCTACTTGAAAGCAAGTCTAAGAATTTGTAGATCTGCTCTATGTGCGCTATATCTATGCTTCCTGTTCTTAAGTTGTGTTTTTGCTCTTTTATTTTTGGTTTTGTCACCAGCTTCATACAGCTGAAAATACAATATTTTTGATTATCGAAAATATATTTCACAGAGGTTTAGATGGTACAAGGATTCTTTACACTATACTAGCTTATTTTGTTACAAAAACTGAAATTAGGCGAACTAGAGTTATAGCAACCAGGAAATGGTGTAGCGAGTTCTGCATAGTGCAACTTTAAATCCACTTCAATCAGTGTAGATGAAGGGGAGGAGAAAGGTAAAGACGTATTTTTAAGCCTAGAGACAATTGAGACATGGATTGTGTATGTGTGCCATTCAGGGGGGGGGGGGGTGCAACTCAATATTAGGAAGGTGTTCTTAAGGTTTGGTGTACTCAGTGTATAACTATGTACTTTGTAGGATAAAATACTATTTTACTGACAACTGCCCATTTTGCTATTTTATTGGTATTGCACAAAGATAAAGATTTCAGCAGCAGTTTTCAGTAGAAAGGTACTCAAAAGGGATCAAATGCCAGCGACATTGGGGTATGAAAAGTGAAAGGTGATGTCTACTGTAATGGAAGAGCATAAATCATAATGATAGCCACCCACTCCCTTCTTGCCATCAGCCCTTCTCTTGTCTGTTTCCTTCCTTATTTCTAACGGTTGTAAATGGCACCCGCAGCTCATTCAGGCGCCACACTCTACCACCCAGCCAGAGGGGTTGCTGGGCCCATGTTGCATCAGATAATATTTATATTCATTACATTCATTGCATTTGCAAATAAGTCAAGGCCAAAGGCAATTATTTTATGTGCTCCATATCTAGGCACAATCAGCCATTTGACCTTTCACCCTCTTTGCATTTTGCATGCAGACCAGGCCAGAGAGAAACAGTGTGTGTGGGCGTGTGTCCTGTGTGAAACTGTTTATTAGTAGTAGGCCGCTTCTAATGCTGCTGCTTCTGCTCTGTTGACAGCTGTGAGCACATACAGTTATGCGAATTAGCCTGGCGAGTGCTGCTGTTAATCTATATATCGCCATTCTACAGTGGCCTCTGCTAAACAGGTCAGTCTCTAGTCTTGTCTTCCCCACATTTTGTAGAGACTGCAATGGCATTTATGACAAACCTTTCCCAGTGGGTTAACCTATGGATGACTAGTCTAGGCTGTTGTAGGATAGATGCAAATAGAGAGTAATAGATCAGAGAATTATCATTTGTTTGTCTGTTCCTTTGTCTGGACTCCGGATTAATACAGGGTGCAGTGGCACTGTTTTTATCTGCTACGCTCTAAAGAGTAGACACTTTACATTGCAAATGAACAACACTCTCAATTGGCCTACTTTCTTTCTATACCCAGCTGGTCCAGAACCTGATGACAGCACGCAATACTACACCACCCAGCCTATTGGCCAGGCCCCGGACGTACAACAGAGTCACCAGCGCCATCAAGCTGTCTCTAACCAGGCTCCTCTGCAGGCCCATGGTAACTACCACTCCAGCTCCAGCTATGAAGATCACGGTTCCAGATACAGTGCCACTGGACACATCCCCAAGGCATTTGACTGCCCAAGCATCCAAATCACATCCATCAGTCACCAAGAGCTGGTCTCCAGCCAGGATGCCTTGCTCATCAGTGGGGCAGATGGCGGGGGGGAGTGCAGCCGCGAGTGTTCCTCGTCCACGGATCACCTCTACCTGTCCCTGGACCCCTGTTACAGGGACTCATCCTCCCTGAACCCCAGCCCCTGCAGCAGCCTGTCCTCCAGGAGCTGGCTGTCTGACATGTCTTCCTGCGAGTCTTTCTCCCACGTGTATGATGACGTGGAGGCTGAGCTAAACGAGGCGGCCGCCCGCTTCACCCTGGGCTCCCCGCTGGCCTCTCCCCTGGCCTCCCCTATCTGCTCACCACAGGGCCAGGCCGCAGGGGGATTTGGGGTAGAGCTGTGGCAGCAGCAGTACTTCATGAGCACCTACTCACTCTCGCCCCACCAGTCCCCTCGCCAATCGCCCCGCCAGTCCCCCTGTCACTCCCCGCGCAACAGCGTCACAGATGAGAACTGGCTGAACCTGCATCCCACCTCCAGGTCTGGCTCAAGACCCACATCCCCTTGTGGGAAAAGAAGGCACTCCAGTGCCGACGTCCACTTAGCCTCCCCCTCGCCACACCACTCCCCCAGCCCCACACCGGGCCACTCTCCCAGGGGCAGTGTGACAGAGGATACCTGGGTGGTTGGAAGCCCTGGTGCCATGGGGGCCCTCCTGTACAGCTTCCCTGAGGTAGACGTTCCGTCCAAGACCAGGAGGACCTCTCATCAGGCTCACATGGGTCTATTCCAAGCACAGGGAGATTCCGGGCAGGGGCTGGAAGACGACAGAGCTGCTTTGCCTTACCTGGATTCACCTGCAGAGGAGTCTGGGTCTATTCTAAAACAGGATGGCCTTTTTGAAGAAGTTTTTCTCTCGGTTCCCTCACACTTCACCTGGAGCAAACCCAAACTTGGCAACACACCCCTTTTCAGGTTTGTTATTCATAATCACATCGGCATCAATACTCACATGCGTGCTTCATAATGCCAACCACTGGTTGAAAACGTGTTCTCATTTCCCCGATCACTCAGCATGGTGCAGACATTGTACTATCATAGAACCCTTGCAAAGCAAAGGGTCAGCACAGCTTTACTAAAGGTGAAGAACAAAACACAGACCCCCATGGTATTTTTAACACCAAATCTGAATGACTGTATGTTTATGAGAAAGAGCTGCTGGGTCATATTCATTAGTGCACACACTCTGTAGCAAAATGTACCAAAACATAACAAAACAATGTCAATTTAAAATGAGCATTGCTTATTGGACAAGTTCAGGTCCCTCCCTGTTTCAGTCTGTTTCCTTCCATTTGCTGCCTAATTAATACAGCCCTGTGTTGGCTCCCCCACCCAGGACCTCGTCCCTGCCCCCTCTGGACTGGCCCCTGCCCAGCCAGTTTGGCCAGTGTGAGCTGAAGGTGGATGTGCAGCCGCGGGGCCACCACAGGGCCCACTATGAGACAGAGGGGAGTCGGGGGGCCATCAAGGCTGCCTCAGGAGGACACCCTTTAGTCAAGGTAATAAGCAAGACTTTCCCAAAATCATGACACCAGACCTGGATTCAATTAGTATTTTCACTTGGCAAGCTCAATCTAGCACAGCTAAAGTATTTAGACACATTCTATGTAAATCCAAGTCAACATGACAAATGTATGTATAGAGGGTCAGTGTCAGGCTCTCACCTAGAATATCAATATGATTGTGCTATTGATACACTGCAAACTTTGAGGCTCTCTAAGAGATCAAAGCAAAACAAAAAATGGTTAAAACTTTATGCCTGGTTTGAATAAATTATGTTTTGATTAACTGCTGTTTGCAGTTCAGTTGTAACCTTGAAGTGTCAATCAACGTGTTATATCCTGAGATATCAAAGGAAGTGTTACATTGAATTGACTCTGGTGTTAAAGCCACACAGCTTCACTCTCTAGTCCTCTGTAATGCCACTAACAGTGTTTCCCCGTACATTACATCACATAGGCTGGTTCAACATTCCTCAATCTCATGCTCCTTTATGGCACAACAAATTTGTGGTGACCTCAATTGGTTTCAATTTGGACATTTCATTGTGGGCAATTCTGGATATTCCTTACAGGACTCCTGTAGGGAAAGCGCACTACAAACCCTCCATAAGTAAACTAAATAGTGCTCAACCTTCAGGTCACATTTTAGACGTTCTCTGAGTGTAATGCTATCTGTACAGAGCTTTGGTATTGTTTTGGCATACTGTTTATAAATAGACCCAAACATGATGAACACAGTTATGCATATGTAGTGAAATATACACTATTCAGTTCATGTTGTCATTATAATCACATTATAATCAGGTCTTCTTAGAAAACAGCGCTCAGAAAAAGAGTGCTCATAAGAAGAAGTGAAACAGTGTATTTATAGCTTTGTAGATCAAATGCTCTAGTATGCTTCAATAGTATGCTTATTAATATCTCTATGGATTGGTTTCATTTTCAGCTCATTGGATACAACGAGAAGCCAGTCAACCTGCAGATTTTCATTGGAACGGCAGACGATCGCTACTTGAGACCGCATGCCTTCTACCAGGTGCACAGAGTAACGGGAAAGACGGTGGCTACTGCTTGCCAGGAAAGTGTAATAAGCAGTACAAAGGTTCTGGAAATACCTCTGCTCCCCGAAAACAATATGTCCAGCAGGTACTGGTCATAACCATGCAAGATTTATGTTTTCAAAGGCAAAAAATATAACATTTGTGCTTCTGATTTATTAGTTTTATGATCTAAAATGTAAAATGGCTTCCACTCTGAACCCTATTCATTTTTTAAGATTTAGAACAGATCATAGCATGTAAAAAATGGGAACGGATTGTCATCTGAAGAATAAGCATATTTTTACATAGAGAAAAAAAAATTGAAACAGACCATAGCTTTGCTAAACTCAGCAAAAAAAGAAACGTCCTCTCACTGTCAACTGCATTTATTTTCAGCAAACTTAACATGTGTAAATATTTGTATGAACATAACAAGATTCAACAACTGAGACATAAACTGAACAGTTCCACAGACATGTGACTAACATAAATGGAATAATGTCTCCCTGAACAAAGGGGGGTCAAAATCAAAAGTAACAGTCAGTATCTTGTGGCCACCAGCTGCATTAAGTACTGCAGTGCATCTCCTCATGGACTGCACCAGATTTGCCAGTTCTTGCTGTGAGATGTTACCCCACTCTTCCACCAAGGCACCTGCAAGTTCCCGGACATTTCTGGGGGGAATGGCCCTAGCCCTCACCCTCCGATCCAACATGTCCCAGACGTGCTCAATGGGATTGAGATCCGGGCTCTTCGCTGGCCATGGCAGAACACTGACATTCCTGTCTTTCAGGAAATCACGCACAGAACGAGCAGTGTGGCTGATGGCATTGTCATGCTGGAGGGTCATGTCAGGATGAGCCTGCAGGAAGGGTACCACATGAGGGAGGAGGACGTCTGCTCTGTAACGCACAGCGTTGAGATTGCCTGCAATGACAACAAGCTCAGTCCGACGATGTTGTGACACACCGCCCCAGACTATGACGGACCCTCCACCTCCAAATCGATCCCGCTCCAGAGTACAGGCCTGGGTGTAACGCTCATTCTTTCGACGATAAACGTGAATCTGACCATCACCCCATGTGAGACAAAACCGCGACTCATCACTGAAGAGCACTTTTTGCCAGTCCTGTCTGGTCCAGCGACGGTGGGTTTGTGCCCGTTGTTGCCGGTGATGTTTGGTGAGGACCTGCCTTACAACAGGCCTACAAGCCCTCAGTCCAGCTTCTCTCAGCCTATTGCGGACAATCTGAGCACTGATGGAGCGATTGTGCGTTCCTGGTGTAACTCGGACAGTTGTTGTTGCCATCCTGTACCTGTCCCGTAGGTGTGATGTTCGGATGTACCGATCCTGTGCAGGTGTTGTTATATGTGGTCTGCCACTGCGAGGACGATCAGCTGTCCATCTTGTCTCCCTGTAGCGCTGTCTTAGGCGTCTCACAGTACCGACATTGCAATTTATTTCCCTGGCCACATCTGCAGTCCTCATGCCTCCTTGCAGCATGCCGAAGGCACGTTCACGCAGATGAACAGGGACCCTGGGCATCTTTCTTTTGGTGTTTTTCAGAGTCAGTAGAAAGGCCTCTTTAGTGTCCTAAGTTTTCTGTGACTTTCATTGCCTACCGTCTGTAATCTGTTAGTGTCTTAATTAACGACCGTTCCACAGGTGCATGTTCATTAATTGGTTATGGGTCATTATGGGTCATTGGTTATGGGTCAAGCATGGGAAACCGTGTTTTAACCCTTTACAATGAAGATCTGTGAAGTTATTTGGATTTTTACGAATTATCTTTGAAAGACAGGGTCCTGAAAAAGGGAGGTTTCTTTTTTTGCTGAGTTTATTTTGTCATGGAAATGTGGCTGCCTTCCATAGTAGAAAAATCCAGGTATTATTTTGTCTCGAGACTAGATCTCTCTCACACTATCTGATACATGTTGTGACTAATCAACAAACTGCATAACACCATCAAATTACACATGAATAACTTGAACTATTCATAGCATTATAGGCCTATTTTATTAGGTTACTATATTCAATTGTTAGCTTTTATATTCAAATGGCCTTTATATAATGTTGTCTTGTGCTTGTATGTCCCCCTCTATAGTATTGACTGTGCAGGCATCTTGAAGCTGAGGAACTCTGACATTGAGCTCAGGAAGGGGGAGACAGACATCGGGAGGAAGAACACACGTGTGCGAGTGGCATTCCGTGTGTATATCCCTCAGCCCAGCGGAAAGGTCATGTGCCTGCAAGCTGCCTCTATTCCTGTGGAGTGCTGTGAGTATCTTCAGTAGGGCTACATATTGTATATGGCAGGGTTCCCCAACTGGCGGCCCACAGGCCAAATTTGGCCCGCGTACGATTTTATTTTTCTGAGCAAAAAATAATAATATATTTAAAAAACAAAATAGATATATTTTTATAGATTGTTGGACAATAAAGACTAAAAACACCAGCAAATCATAATTTTGGAAATCTGTTCCAAAGTATTCCCATGCATAATAGAGAAATATATATGAACGTATACAAATGTAGCAAGGTTTGAAATTATTATGTTTTAGTTAAATATATCTGGTCCACAAATTATCTGTAATTATGTACCGGCCCCTGACCATCCTCTACTTGATGATCCCTGGTATATGGTATGTACATACATTCAAAGATACATGTACATGATTCATAGAGTCCTGAGTTTTTCTCCATTATGGGACTTAAAAAAAAAAAAAGTTTACCTTAATTTAACATGTCAGTTAAGAACAAATTCTTATTTTCAATGACAGCTTAGGAACAGTGGGTTAACTGCCTTGTTCAGGGGCAGAACAACACATTTTTACCATGTCAGCTCGGGGATTCGATCTTGCAACCTTTCGGTTACTAGTCCAACACTCTAACCACTAGGCTACCCTGCCGACTTGACCAGGAAAACTCTTTATTTATGTAACCTGTATTAAGTTATTGGCTATAATAATTAGGTAAGACTATAACTAGAAGTCAGAGTTTTCCCCTTGAATTTATTTTATACAGTAGCTTACATAATGTTGTTTTACTGTACAGTATATTTAATAGTTAAATGTAATTGGCTTGCAGCCCAGCGCTCGGCCACAGACCTTCCCCAGATGGAGAGCTGCAGTCCCGTCAGCTGCTTGGTCAGTGGGGGGGAGGAGATGGTCATCACCGGCTCCAACATATCCCCAGAGTCAAAGGTCATCTTCCTGGAGAAAAGCCCTGGTAAGAGATGGTGACGCTGCCCAACTTTAGCAGAGGTTTATTAATGTGTTATTAATTGTGATGTTTTATCTCTCCAGATGGACACACACAATGGGAAGTTGACGGAAACGTTATTGGAGAAAAGAGTAAAAGAGTAAGTAGTAATGTACATTACATTAATAAAAGTTACATGAAATGGACCTCACAGAAACCGTGGATCCCTTGAATAGATAATCAATCATTTTGAAACATTCTCTTTGCAGTCCAGAATCGTGGTTGAGATTCCTACCTACCACAACACAACTGTGAGCTCTGCAGTCCAGGTGCAGTTCTATGTGTGTAACGGGAAGAGGAGAAGAAGCCAGACACAAAACTTCACATACTTGGCTGGTGCTTCTCCACACCATTATCCCACTGCCATTGACTGTACAGTTGTGGCTACTCAAGTGAAGCAAGAGCACAGAGACTCAGCCTATCTGTCTACCTGCACCAATCCCCCTGGCCTATATCCAACCAGCAGCCAGCTGACTTCTCCTGGCGTGGCCTTCTCTCAGGACAAGGCCTTGTATGGTTCCTCTGGTGGTCACCCAGTGCCTTGTGATCCACCCTCCCAGGCAGCATACACTCCCTCTGGCTCCTCGCCTCTTCAGCACTCCCCTCACCTCCACAGCTACAGCCCCCGTATGGGATACCAGCAGATAAGCCTTGTGCATACACCTGACCCCATGCCACCCCTTCGGACAAAGCCTGTCTACCAGGTCACACAACACAATGTGCCTTACAGCGGCCAGGCCAGCTCTCCCATGAGACCTGGCCCTGCCGCACCCCAGGTCAATCGACCTCAGTCTGCCCAGACCAAACCAGCTGCCTCCAGCCCTCATAGGGAAATGTACCAGAGCCTCATTGGACCTGATCTCTCTGGCGCCACTCTCCAGTCTGCGGGAAACCACACCCAGAATACAAGCCAGCTGCACTCTCTAAGCTACCACTGCTCCCAATCAGACTCTGACCTGGCAGCCCTACAGGCTGAGTATAATCTGAGCTATCACTCTGCCAGAAACTTGCCTGCCTCGTATTCCCCCACCCCTGGAGCACAAGCAACCTGCTCCACCTCCCCGTCAGCATCAGCCTCCTCTGGGGGTCCTCTGAGGCAACTGTCCCCCAGCAGAGCCCAGGGCCTGGCCTCTAGTAGTGACCCCCAGGAGTGTCCCCCGGCCCCCCATTTCCTTTTCTCAAACGACCAAGAGAAAGTGAACATCAAGCAGGAACCAG
This sequence comes from Salvelinus alpinus, assembly GCF_045679555.1. Lineage (NCBI taxonomy): Eukaryota > Metazoa > Chordata > Actinopteri > Salmoniformes > Salmonidae > Salvelinus > Salvelinus alpinus. The sequence continues at coordinate 16,085,449 of NC_092094.1, forward strand.
AGGAGAAGCTGCCTCTCGGCAACATGAGGCTCCAGGAGATCACACTGGATGATGGTAAGAGGCTCAGATGATAAATGTTCTCTAGGGCAGGTATTCCCAAACTGGGGTACTGGGGTATGCGCAATGCTGTCGGGGGTACGGCAATAAAAAAGTGATTAATATAAAAACGTATTTTTTTATTATTAAAAACATTTATATAAAACATTTAAATTTTCTAAAATTTTCAAACAGTAGATTTTCCAACGGCGCTATACATTTGTGTGAGGTTTTTTTCTCGCCTGAGTATCCTCGTTTTACTGCCTAAAATGAAACCATCTGGTGTTCAGCAAAATAACAACACAATGTCAAATACAGGTAGCCTAGTCAAATAATTAACATCCAATTACATTAACCGTTACTCTCGCGGGAATTGCACTAACGGTCCGTATGTAGTCAAACGTAGCTGCTGCTCATTCCGTTTGCTCGAAAATTGTTAAATGGTTAAAAAAAGACACATACCAGCTACTACCAGTACTACACCTGCACAAGTTGTTTTGCTTCCACGAGCACATCCAATGCTAGCACCAGTAATTCTACATTTGTTGTTAGCCCAGCTAGCATGGACACTGACAGTTGTGAATCTGATGCATCCGAAGAGCTACTGCCCCCTTACCCGGGAAAGCACCGAACAACAGACAGGGACGTTGGACCATCGAAGAGGCACAAATATGATGAGATCTCAATTGATTTGTTGTTCACTTATATTGGGAGTAGTGCCTTTCCTCAGCCACAGTGTGATATATGTGCAAAAGTACTATCTGACAACTCAATGAGACTTTCACTCTTGCGCAGACATTTAGAAACAAAACACGTCAATTTGAAAAATAAGCCGCGGGTGTTTTTTGAGCGAGAATTAATTCTACTTTTGACTATAAAATGTATAAAAGCAGAAACCATTGATAAGAAGGGGCTGGAAGAGTCTTATATGGTGAGCTACCGAGTGACGAGGACAGGCAAGCCTCATACTATTGTGGAGGACTTAATTCTTCCTGCTGCCGCGGATATGGCTGGGACAATGCTGGGGGAAAAGGCCAAAAATGCTATACAGACAATGACTTCATCAAACAACACTGTTTCATGACGCATCAGTGACATGGCAGGAGATGTTTTGAAACAATTACTGCTTCGCATACAAGCCAGTGAATTCTATGCGTTACAGCTGGATGAGTCAACAGACATGGTGGACCTGACACAGCTCCTGGTATATGTCTGTTACGTTTATGGGGGGTCAATCAAGGAAGACATCCTCGTCTGCAAACCACTGGAAACCAGGACAACAGGAGAGGATATTTTTTAAGTACTGGACAGCTTTGTGACATCAAATGGACTTTGGTGGTCAAGATGTGTTGGTATCTGTACTGATGCCGCAAAATGACAGGGAGACATAGCGGAGTGGTAACGAGCGTGCAAGCAGTTGCTCCCGACGCCACTTGGGTACACTGCAGCATCCACCGAGAGGCTCTTGCTGCCAAAGGAATGCCTGACAGCTTGAAAGACGTTTTGGACACTACAGTGAAAATAGTTAACTTTGTTAAAGCAAGGCCCCTGAACTCTCGTGTGTTTTCTGCACTATGCAATGCTATGGGCAGCGACCATGTAACGCTTTTACAACATACAGAAGTGCGCTGGTTATCAAGGGGCAAAGTATTGACACGTTTTTTAAATTGAGAGACGAGCTTAAAGTTTTCTTTACTGGCCATAATTTTCACTTGTCTGACCACTTGTCTGACCGACTCATGATGACGAGTTTCTAACACGACTGGCCTAGCTGGATGATGTTTTTTCTCACCTGAATGATCTGAATCTAGGATTACAGGAACTATATTCAATGGACTCTCTGCAACTATATTCAATGTGCGGGACAAAATTGAGGCTATGATTAAGAAGTTGGAGCTCTTCTCTGTCTGCATTATCAAGGACAACACACAGGTCTTTCCATCATTGTATGATTTTTTTGTGTGCAAATGGACGACGTCAAATGTGATATAGGGAAGCACCTGAGTGAGTTGGGTGCGCAATTACGCAGTTACTTTCCTGAAACGGATGACACAAACAACTGGATTCGTTATCCCTGTCATGCCCTGCCTCCAGTCCACTTACCGATATCTGAACAAGAGAGCCTCATCGAAATTGAAACAAGCAGTTCTGTGAAAATTTTATTTAATCAGAAGCCACTGCCAGATTTCTATCCTGCGTTGGAAAATCGCGCTGTTAAGACACTGATGCCCTTTGCAACCACGTACCTATGTGAGAGTGGATTCTAGGCCCTCACTAGCATGAAAAATAAATACAGGCACAGACTGTGTGTGGAATTTTTTTTAAGACTGAGACGCTGTCCAATACAAAACAACATTGCAGAGTTATGTGCATCCTTTTAAGCACACCCTTCTCATTAACCTGTGGTTAATTCCTGAGTTATTCACAATTTTCAATGAACAAATAAAGTTTTATATGTAAGATGGCAAAATAAAGAGCAAAATTATTGATTATTATTATGTTATTATTTGTGACATGTAAGAGCTCTTTGTCACTTCCCACGAGCTGCCTTGTGACAAAAACTCACACTCATTCTTATGTTAAATGAATGTATCGTATAGTGTGTGTGTGGCAGGCTTACAATGATGTAAAAAAAAAAAACATTTGAGAGTGCGCTGACCCTTGTGCTAGCTGGAGGTTGAATGTTTGAAGGGGTACTGGACTATAAAAAGTTTGGGAACCACTGATCTTGGGTATTTAGAGCACAGTTATTACTGGGCCATTAGCTATGAATGAAGGGGTAGAATAGATGATTTTTCCCTATCTGATCGGTCTTATTTATTTTATTCTCAGGAGAGTTACTTTAAAGAAATCGGTTAGAAAGCAGTAATAAAGAACATTACAGTGCAGGAATCAATGGATGCCATTGCACTGTGGGCTAGGTGATAGGCAGCTGTAGGGCTGGCTGTAATTACAAGCCTTCAGGGGCCAGGCAATGAACCATTAAGCTCTCAGGCTCTCACCATGCCGACCAGATATTTTAATGAATCACCTCTCGCTGGACGGACTGTGTTTGTCCCAACCACACAGTCAGTCACTGTTGCCCAGTTTTCTTGTCACCATAGGCATATGCCCACTGGGTCTTTGTTTGCTGTCCTACAGGGCTGCATGGCTGCCTGCCCATGTATGTGTGTGTGCGCAGTTGTGCACATATGTCTATGTGTGTTTGCGTACATTATGATCTAGGTCAGGGCTCTCCAACCCTGTTCCTGGAGAGCTAGGTTATGTAGGTTATCTAGCATACCTAATTCTAATAATTAGCTGGTTGATCAGCTGCATCAGGTTAGTCACAACTGGGGTTGGAGTGAAAACCTATTACCAGGTAGCTCTCCAGGAACAGGGTTGAAGAACGCTGATCTAGGTTAATTATAGGCAGGAGCCCTCGTTGCTAGTTGAGGAGATAACACTTTTAACTGTGATTGACACTATAGACACTATAATCACACAGATGGTAACTTGCATGCTAATCTGCTTCAGTTACCGTCTGTGGCACAGCTGTCACAGTGCAGTGATGACAGGTATTCATAGCACCCCCACAACCCCCTCACTACATATGGCTTGGAAATAAGACGCATGGTCTGAGTTTGGTGGAAGGGTTCTCTTTGAACTTGGACTTTCACCCTACAGGGTTTCTGCGACTCTGATACATAAATTAAGGTACAGCAAGCTTATGCCACATTAGGTGATAATGATTTAATTCAAAGGATTTAATCAATTTTAATTTCAAATGACAGTGATTTCATTGATTTACAGTGCTGGGATCTTTTAGTTTTAGTAATTTTGTTTTGCTTAACTTCTTATGGCTGAGGGCAGTATTGAGTAGCTTGGATGAATAAGGTGCCCAGAGTAAACTGCCTGCTACTCAGTCCCAGAAGCTAAGATATGCATATTAGTAGATTTGGATAGAAAACACTCTGAAGTTTCTGAAACTGTTTGAATGATGTCTGTGAGTATAACATAACTCATATGGCAGGCAAAAACCTGAGAAAAAATCCAACCAGGAAGTGGGAAATCTGAGGTTTGTAGTTTTTCAACTCATCGCCTATCGAATATACAGTGGGATATTGGTCATATTGCACTTCCTAGGGCTTCCACTAGATGTCAACAGTCTTTAGAATTTTGTTTGATGCTTCTACTGTGAAGGAGAGGGGAATGAGGGCTCTTTGAGTCAGGGGTCTGGCAGAGTGCCACGAGCTGACCACGCGCGTTCACATGAAAGTTAGCTTGCGTTCCATTGCATTTCTGAAGACAAAGGAATTCTCCGGTTGAAACATTATTGAAGATTTATGATAAAAACATCCTAAAGATTGATTCTATACATCGTTTGACATGTTTCTACGGACTGTAACGGAACTTTTTGACTTTTCGTCTGCTCGCGCCTCATGAATTTGGATTACTGGGCTAAACGCGCGAACAAAAAGGAGGTATTTGGACAAATGATGTACTTTATTGAACAAATCAAACATTTATTGTGGAACTGGGATTCCTGGGAGTGCATTCTGATGAAGATCATCAAAGGTAAGTGAATATTTATAACGCTATTTCTGACTTCTGTTGACTCCAACATGGTTTTGTTGTCTGAGCGCTGTACTCTGATTATTGCATGGTTTGCTTTTTCCGTAAAAAAATTTTGAAATCTGACACAGCGGTTGCATTAAGGAGAAGTATATCTCTAATTCTGTGCATAACACTTGTATCTTCTATTCAAGTTTATGATGACTATTTCTGTAAATTGATGTGGCTCTCTGCAAAATCACTGGATGTTTTGGAAGCAAAACATTACTGAACGTAACGCGCCAATGTAAACTGAGATTTTTGGATATAAATATGCACTTTATCGAACAAAACATACATGTATTGTGTAACATGAAGTCCTATGAGTGTCATCTGATGAAGATCATCAAAGGTTAGTGATTCATTTTATCTCTATGTCTGCTTTTTGTGACTCCTGTCTTTGGCTGGAAAAATGGCTGTGTTTTTCTGTGACTAGGTACTGATCTAACATAATCGTTTGGTGTGCTTTTGTCGTAAAGCCTTTTTGAAATCGGACACTGTGGTGGGATTAACAACAAGTTTATCTTTAAAATGGTGTGAAATACTTGTATGTTTGAGAAATTTTAATTATGAGATTTCTGTTGTTTGAATTTGGCGCCCTGCACTTTCACTGGCTGTTGTCAAATCGATCCCATTAACGGGATCTTAGCCGATCTCAGCCATAAGAGGTTTAAAGCATAAAATAGTTTAAGGCCCTTACAGTGTCTTGTAACTGGTCTTGGAGGAAGGGAGCTGGTGCAGTCAAGCTGTCTGAGTTCCCGTCAGTCTGTTGGTTGGAAAAGCCAGGGACTTGTTATTTCGGTCCCCACAGTGCTAGCCTGGTGCTGTGTGTTTGTTTACATATGTTTGTTTGGGCGGCAGGTAAGCAGTTAGAGCGTTGGGCCAGTAACCAAAAGGACTGATGATTTGAATACCCGAGCCGACAAGGTGAAACATCTGTCGCTGTGCACTTCAGCAAGGCATTTAACCCCAATTTACTTCATGGGTGCTGTACTACTATGGCTGACCCTGTAAAACAACACATTTCACTGCACCTATCCAGTGTATGTGACAATGAAACATTTTTTTTTTTTTTTTTTTTTTTATAGATGTGGTCTTTCATCTACCCTCATACACAGCTCGGGTTTCAAACACACCACATTTTCATGGGCAGGCTATGAATAGACAGTGTATATGTGGCCTTATGATCCATGTGTTTTTGTTGCACTGTGGGGAATATAAATAGACATCACAAATACAGACCGGAGCCTCAGCCATCGACATGGATCACACCATTTGATAAAGCTCCAGAATATGTTTTCACCATACAGCCAATTCTAACCTTTAGACAAGGCCTCAATGCTTGGTCATTTTTCATAATGCGTGACATTTGTAGATGGAGAGTGTCACTAAAATAATACAATGTACAGATGTAGGATCTTAATTTGATCAGTCTTTTGTTGATGAGAGTTTTCCTGCACAGCAGGAAATGCAAATACTTCTAAAGTTTTAAGTTTTAATTTCCACTTAAAAATTTCAACCTGATTTGCCCTAACGTAAAGTGTATCATCCCGTACAAAAAATATTAATGAATTATAATCAACATAATAATTCACATTTCCTGTTGCTGCAGGATAATTTTCCAGCTGTAGCAAACTGGCTCAAATTAAGATCCTACATCTGTATCAACAATGCACTGCATTGTATGTGTCAATGTTGTATTGCTTGATGTGTCATTTACTTACTTTTACATTTGTGATTTGGTTTATATTTAGGAGATGGGCAATGCTGCTCTCAGATGGCTGAATCAACTATAAAGAAACCAACAACAAGAGGCTTGAAACTAAACCCCTGTTTGTCTCTCTTTTGCAGTGAATGAGATCATCGACAGAGACATATCTCAGCTCATTGGTGGTGGTGCAGCAGAGTCCAGCCAACCAGGACAGGATCCTTATGAATGGGATTCTGTGATTCTCCAGTGACAATGTTCTTCCATTCTTTGTCTTTCATTCGTTTTCTAATCATCATTACTCAGGACATGAGTTGACTGGTGCTACCAATGCATTTGGCAGTTCTATTATTAACTGATCACAATTTTGATGGCAAAACTGTGGTGGCTTAAAGAGATTCTCCTGTTCTTTTGTATACTTTTTAGCCAGTAGTTTTGAAAGTAGCACTCACAAGCCAAAAGTTGTCCCTGAAAATTGCGTACTATGTCACATATGTGCACCAAGTCATTGCTCTCTCTGTCGCTCTGCTGTGTGTGCATCTTGCTAGCTGTCAATCAAATGGCGAGGGGCTGAAGCTCATTGGCTAGAACTTGAATTGCTGGGGGGCTGGCCCATGTGGGGGAAAATGTAGCGAAAATGGCACAGCACAGCTTCACAAAAAACAGTCGCTTTCAAACTAGGGATTTCGTGACTAATTGAGAGAAGACAGTAATTCTGCTCATAGATTATGCATGTATGAACTACACATTGACACATCCATCCCAAAACGGGAGGTTGAAAAAATAATTTGTAGTCACCAAAGTTCCCAAGCATGTCTTTAACTGGTGCAATTACCAACCCAGTCGCTGGTAATTCATACAGGTGGTTAGGTTGTAGAGAAGTTATGCCTGTTTAACAGATCAGGATTTTCAAGTCAAACTAAAGTATCTTTCAGGAAAAAAGATGGCTATGCCTCTCATACCAAAGATTTTCCTGTCGCCTTTTGAAAAAGAGCAGATGGAGGCACAGCTAAAATATGTCAACTAATGTCTATAAATGCATAAAAATGACTAATTTGCTGTTGAAAGAACCTTGATGTCAATGAAGAGGCTGAAGAAGGCCAAATAGTAAATGCTGTATTAATGTAATATTTATTAGCAAAATACATTAGATTTTAATCTATTTTTTTTATACTGTAGCTCTTGCAGTTGTATGATTCTTTAGAATAATGATACATTTTCGTAGCCTTGTATTGCCGGCCTGGTATTGTATGCCCATTTTCTATTTTAAGATTTTACTTTCCAAAGAATTTACAATTTTATAAAGAATTATATGACACTCTTTGGCAATACGTCAGGTGTGAAGCAGCTATTTCAAAGTCAAAGATTCTTCATCAGGTGGTTTTGTTCAATTAAAAGAAAAAAAAGATTGTTGGCTGTATCTATGAGTGGTTTCAAAATCATATAGGCCTACAACAGGTGGGTCGTGGGTGTAGGTGGTTACACTTTCTCCTTTTTTCCCACTCAGTCAACACATGCATGATGTTGCGACCACAGGAATGGGACAACATGTACAGTGTCTTCAGAAAGTATTCACACCCCTTGACTTTTTTTAAAATGGATTCAATTCAGATTTTGTGTCACTGGCCTACACAATAGCCCATAATGTCAAAGTGGAATTCTGTTTTTAGAATTTTTTGTAAATTATTTTCAAATTAAAAGCTGAAATATCTTGAGTCAATAAGTATTCAACCCCTTTGTTATGGAAAGCTTAACAAGTCACATAATAAGCTCCTGTGTGCAACAATAGTGTTTAACATGATTTTGGAATAACTATCTCATCTCTGTACCCCACACATACAATTATATGTAAGGTCCCACAGTCGAGCAGTGAATTTCAAACATAGATTCAAACAGAAAGACCAGGGAGGTTTTCGAATGCCATGCAAAGAAGGGCACCTATTTGTAGATGGGTAAAAAAAATCCCATTCACTACAAAGATACAGGCATCCTTCTTAAAACCTCTTGAAGCTAGGGGGCAGAATTTTTATGTTTGGAAAAATAACATTCCCAATGTAAGCTGCCTATTTCTCAGGTCCAGATGCTAGAATATGCATATAATTGACAGAGTAGGATAGAAAACACTCTAAAGTTTCCAAAACTGTCAAAATATTGTCTGTGAGTATAACAGAACTGATTTTGCAGGCGAAAATCTGAGGAAATCCAACCCGGAAGTGACTCTTATTTTGAAAAATCACTGTTCCATTGCCTGCCTTTCGTCCATTTAAAGGGATATCAACCAGATTCCTTTTCCAATGGCTTCCTCGGGATGTGAACAGTCTTTAGACATAGTTTCAAGCTTTTATTCTGAAAAATGAGCGAGATTTATCAAAACGCGTCAGTGGATAGACGGAGGTCCTTACATTAGTTAATGTGCGCGACACTGGATCTCTACATTTTCTTTCTCTCCAGTATTGAATAGTTTACAGTCCGGTTGAAATATTATCAATTATTGATGTTAAAAACAACCTGAGGATTGATTATTAAAAACGTTTGACATGTTTCTACGAACTTTACGGATACTATTTGGAATTTGTCAAGCCTTGATGTCCTGCCTAAGGCTGTGGAATACTGAACATAACGCACCAAACAAATGGAGGTTTTTTGATATAAAAATAATCTTTATCGAACAAAAGGAAGATTTATTGTGTAACTGGAAATCTCGTGAGTGCAAACATCCGAAGATCATTGTAACGTCGTTCGTCTGAGGAAGAAGGAGTAGACCAAAGCGCAGCGTGGTACGTGTTCATGATGTTTTAATATAGCCTGAACACTGAAACAAAAAACAAAAGTGGAAAAAAACGCAACAGTTCTGTCAGTCACTCACACGAAACAACTACCCACAAAACACAGGTGGGAAAATGCTACCTAAGTATGGTTCTCAATCAGAGACAACGATAGACAGCTGCCTCTGATTGAGAACCACACCTGGCCAAACACATAGAAATAGACAACATAGAACAAAAACATAGAATGCCCACCCCAACTCACACCCTGACCAACCAAAACAGAGACATAAAAAGGATCTAAGGTCAGGGCGTGACAGTACCCCCCCCCCCCCCCCAAAGGTGCCTAAAGGGCTACCTAAGTATGAGAACTACACCCGGCCAAACACAAAGAAATAGAAAACATAGAAATAAAGAAACTAGAATGCCCTTCCTAACCTCCTGCCCAATGTATGACCATCTGGCCTCCAGTGCGTCTCCTCGGCCAGGGATATCCTGCACCAGCCCTACGCACAGTGTCCCCGGTTCACCAGCACAGCGGCCAGATGGTCATACATTGGGCAGGAGGTTAGGAAGGGCATTCTAGTTTCTTTATTTCTATGTTTTCTATTTCTTTGTGTTTGGCCGGGTGTAGTTCTCAATCAGAGGCAGCTGTCTATCGTTGTCTCTGATTGAGAACCATACTTAGGTAGCCCTTTTTTCCACCTGTCTTTGTGGGAAGTTGACTTTGTTTAGGGCACATAGCATTTAGCTTCACGGTTTGTTTTTGTAGTATTTATTGTTTTGTTCGGGGTCATTTTTATTAATAAAAGGAAAATGTACGCTCACGACGCTGCACCTTGGTCCTCTTCTTTAAACAGCCGTGACAACGGAGGATATTTTTGCAGAATTCTGCATGCAGAGTCTCAATTTGGTGTTTGTCCCATTTTGTGAATTCTTGGTTGGTGAGCGGACCCCAGACCTCACAACCATAAAGGGCAATGGGTTCTATAACTGATTCAAGTATTTTTGGCCAGATCCTAATGGATATGGTATGTTGAATTTTATGTTCCTTTTGAGGGCATAGAATGCCCTTCTTGCCTTGTCTCAGATCGTTCACAGCTTTGTGGAAGTTACCTGTGGCGCTGATGTTTAGGCCAAGGTATGTATAGTTTTTTGTGTGCTCTAGAGCAATGGTGTCTAAATGGAATTTGTATTTGTGGTCTTGGCGACTGGACCTTTTTTGGAACACCATTATTTTGGCCTTACTGAGATTTACTGTCCAGGCCCAGGTCTGGCAGAATCTGTGCAGAATATCTAGGTGCTGCTGTAGGCCCTCCTTGGTTGGTGACAGAAGCACCAAATCATCACCACACAGTAGACATTTGACTTCAGGAACTAGTAGGGTGAGTCTGGGTGCTGCAAACTTTTCTAGTGCCCGCTCCAATTCGTTGATATATATGTTGAAGAGGGTGGGGCTTATAAGCTGCATCTCACCCCACCGTGTCTCACCCCACGGCCCTGTGGGAAGAAATGTGTGTGTGTTTTGACTATTTAAACAGCACACCTGTTTGTGTACATGGATTTTATAATGTCGTATGTTTTTCCCCCACCACTTTCCATCAATTTGTATAGCAGACCCTCATGCCAAAATGAGTCGAAGGCTTTTTTGAAATCAACAAAGCATGAGAAGACTTTGCCTTTGTTTTGGTTTGTTTTGTCAAGTAGGGTGTGCAGGGTGAATACGTGGTCTGTTGTACGCTAATTTGGTGAAAAGACAATTTGACATTTGCTTAGTACATTGTTTTCACTGAGGAAATGTACGAGTCTGCTGTTAATGATAATGCAGAGGATTGTCCCAAGGTTGCTGTTGACGCATAGCCCACGTTAGTTTTTGAGGTCAAATTTGTCTCCACTTTTGTGGATTGGGGTGATCAGTCCTTGATTCCAAATATTGGGGAAGATGCCAGAGCTAAGGATGATGTTAAAGAGTTTTAGTATAGCCAATTGGAATTTGTTGTCTGTATATTTGATCATTTCATTGAAGACACCATCAACACCACATGCCTTTTTGGGTTGGAGGGTTTTTATTTTGTCCTGTAGCTCATTCAAGGTAATTGGAGAATCCAGTGGGTTCTGGTAGTCTTTAATAGTTGATTCTAAGATTTTTATTTGATCATGTATATGTTTTTGCTGTTTGTTCTTTGTTATAGAGCCAAAAAGATTGGAGATTGAAGTGGTTTACCCATACATCTCCATTTTGGATAGATAATTATTCGTGTTTGTTTAGTGTTTTCCAATTTTACCAGAAATGGTTAGTCTATGGATTCTTCAATTACACTGAGCTGATTTCTGACGTGCTGTTTCTTTTTCCGTAGTGTATTTCTGTATTGTTTTAGTGATTCACCGTAGTGAAGGCATAGACTCCGGTTTTCCGGGTCTCTATGTTTTTGGTTGGACAGGTTTCTCAATTTCTTTCTTAGATTTTTGCAGTCTTCATCAAACCATTTGTCATTGTTGTTCATTTTCTTTGGTTTTCTATTTAAGATTTTTAGATTTGATAGGGAAGCTGAGAGGTCAAATATACTGTTAAGATTTTCTGTTGCCAAGTTTACACCTTCGCTATTACAATGGAACATTTTATCCAGGAAGTTGTTTAAAAGGGATTGAATTTGTTGTTGCCTGATTGTTTTTTGGTATGTTTCCAAACTCCCTTCCTTCCATCTATAGCATTTCTTAATATTACTCAGTTTCTTTGGCTTTGAAGCCTCATGATTGAGTATTGCTCTGTTCAAGTAGACTGTGATTTTGCTGTGGTCTGATAGGGGTGTCAGTCTGACTGAACGCTCTGAGAGACTCTGGGTTGAGGTCAGTGATAAAGTAGTCTACAGTACTACTGCCAAGAGATGAGCTATAGGTGTACCTACCATAGGAGTCCCCTCGAAGCCTACCATTGACTACGTACATACCCAGCGTGCGACAAAGCTGCAGGAGTTGTGACCCGTTTTTGTTGGTTATGTTGTCATAGTTGTGCCTAGGGGGGCATATGGGGGAGGGAATGCTGTCACCTCCAGGCAGGTGTTTGGTCTCCCTGTGTGCTGAGGGTGTCAGGTTCTTGTCCGTTTCTGGCATTTAGGTCGCCACAGACTAGTACATGTCCCTGGGCCTGGAAATGATTGATTTCCCCCTCCAGGTTGGAGAAGCTGTCTTCATTAAAGAATGGGGATTCTATGGGGGTATATAGGTAGCACACAGGAGGACATTTTTCTCTGTTAAGAGCATTTCCTTTTGAATTTCTAGCCAAATGTAAAATGTTCCTGTTTTGATTAATTTAATGGAGTGAGTTAGGTCTGCTCTATACCAAATTAGCATACCCCCTGAGTCCCTTCCCTGTTTCACACCTGGTAGTTTGGTGGATGGGACTACCAGCTCTCCGTAACCTGTGTTTACACAGGTTAGTTTACTTACACTTAGGTTGGTCATTAAAACTCGTTTTTCAACCACTCCACAAATTTCTTGTTAACAAACTATAGTTTTGGCAAGTCGGTTAGGACATCTACTTTGTGCATGACACAAGTAATTTTTCCAATAATTGTTTACAGACAGATTATTTCACTTATAATTCACTGTATCACTATTCCAGTTGGTCAGAAGTTTACATACACTAAGTTGACTGTGCCTTCAAACAGCTTGGAAAATTCCCGAAAAGGATGTCATGGCTTTAGAAGCTTCTGATAGGCTAATTGACATAATTTTTGTCAAATTGTAGCCCTCCACAAGTCTGGTTCATACTTGGGAGCAATTTCCAAATGCCTGAAGGTACCACGTTCATCTGTACAAACAATAGTACGCAAGTATAAACACCATGGGACCACGCAGCCGTCATACCGCTCAGGAAGGAGACACGTTCTGTCTCCTAGAGATGAACGTACTTTGGTGCGAAAAGTGTAAATCAATCACAGAACAACACCAAAGGAAACGGGTACAAAAGTATCTATATCCACAGTAAAACGAGTCCTATATCGGCATAGCCTGAAATTCCGCTCAGCAAGGAATAAGCCACTGCTCCAAAACCGCCATAAAAAAGCCAGACTATGGTTTACAACTGCACAAGTGGACAAAGATCATACATTTTTTTCATCATGTCCTCTGGTATGATGAAAGAAAAAAAGAACTGTTTGGTCTTTGAAATAGACAATGACCCCAAGCATACTTCCAAAGTTGTGGCAAAATGGCTTAAGGACAACAAAGTCAAGGTATTCGAGTGGCCATCACAAATCCCTGACCTCAATCCTATAGAAAATCTGTGAGCAGAACTGAAAAAGCGTGTGCGAGCAAGGAGGCCTACAAACCTGACTCAGTTACACCAGCTCTGTCAGGAAGAATGGGCCAAAATTCACCCAACTTATTGTGGAAGGCTACCTGAAACGTTTGACCCAAGTTAAACAATTGAAAGGCAATGATTCCAAATACTAATTGAGTGTATGTAAACTTCTGACCCACTGGGAATATGATGAAAGAATTTAAAGTTGAAATAAATAATTCTCTCTACTATTATTCTGACATTTCACATTCTTAAAATAAAGTGGTGATCCTAACTGACCTAAGACAGGGTATTTTTATGGGGATTAAATGTCAGGAATTGTGAAAAACAGTATGTATTTGGCTAAGTTGTATGTAAACTTCCGACTTCAACTGTATTTGTAGTTGTCCACATATTCTAAGTCAGAAACGTCCAGAGTAGTGATGCTAGTCAGGCGGGCGGGTGCAGGCAGCAATTGGTTGAAGAGCATGCATTTAGTTTTACTAGCATTTAAAAGCAGTTGGAGGCCACGGAAGGACAGTTGTATGCCATTGAAGCTCGTTTGGAGATTTGTTAAGTGTCAAAAGAAGGGCCAGATGTATACAGAATGGTGTCGTCTGCGTAGATATATACATATACATTGATATATACAGAGAAAAGAGTCGGCCCGAGAATTGAACCCTGTAGCACCCCCATAGAGACTGCCAGAGGTCCGGACAACAGGCCCTCCGATTTGACACACTGAACTCTATCAGAGAAGTAGTTGGTGAACCAGGCGAGGCAGTCATTTGAGAAACCAAGGCTATTGAGTCTGCCGATAAGAATGCGGTGATTGACAGAGTCGAAAGCCTTGGCCAGGTTAATGAAGACGGCTCCACAGTACTGTCTTTTATCGATGGCGGTTATGATATCGTTTAGGACCTTGAGCGTGGCTGAGGTGCACCCATGACCAGCTCGGAAACCAGATTGCATATTGGAGAAGGTACGGTGGGATTCGAAATGGTCGATGATCTGTTTGTAAACTTGGCTTTTGAAGATTTTAGAAAGGCAGGGCAGGATGGATATAGGTCTACAACAGTTTGGGTCTAGAGTGTCTCCCCCTTTGAAGAGGGGGATGACCGCAGCAGCTTCCCAATCTTTGGTGATCTCAGACGATACGAAAGAGGTTGAACAGGCTAGTAATAGGGGTTACAACAATTTTGGCGGATCATTTTAGAAAGAGAGGGTCCAGATTGTCTAGCCCAGCTGATTTGTAGGGATCCAGATTTTGCAGCTCTTTCAGAACATCAGCTGTCTGGATTTGGGTGAAGGAGAAACGGGGGGGGCTTGGGTAAGTTGCTGCAGGGGATGCAGAGCTGTGGCCGGGGTAGGGGTAGTCAGGTGGAAAGCATGGCCAGCCGTAGAAAATGCTTATCGAAATTATTGATTATCGTAGATTTATCGGTGGTGACAGTGTTTCCTAGCCTCAGTGCAGTGGGCAGCTGGGAGGCGATGCTCTTATTCTCCATGGACTTTACAGTGTCACAGAACTTTTTGGAGTTTGTGTTACAGGATGCAAATTTCTGTTTAAAAAAGCTAGCCTTAGCTTTCCTAACTGACTGTGTATATTGGTTCCTGACTTCCCTGAAAACTTGCATATCGCGGGGGCTATTCGATGCTAATGCAGAATGCCACAGGATGTTTTTGTACTGGTCAAGGGCAGTCAAGTGGTGTGAACCAAGGGCTATATCGGTTCATAGTTCTACATGCTTATGTAAGATGGGGAGGAAATCACTTTTAAAAGAGCAACCAGGCATCCTCTACTGACAGGATGAGGTCAATATCCTTCCATGATATCAGGGTCAGGTCGATTAGAAAGGCCTCCTCGCTGAAGTGTTTTAGGGAGCTTTTAAACATTGATGAGGGGTGGTCGTTTGACTGCGGACCCATTACAGACGCAGGCAATGAGGCAGTGATCTCTGAGATCCTGGTTGAAGACAGCAGAAGTGTATTTAGAGGGCAAGTTGGTCAGGATGATATCTTAGAGGGTGCCCATGGTTACGGATTTAGGGTTGTGCCTGGTAGGTTCCTTGATAATTTGTTTGAGATTGAGGGCATCTAGTTTAGATTGTAGGACAGCCAGGGTGTTAAGCAAATCCCAGTTTAGGTCACCTAACAGTACGAACTCTGAAGATAGATGGGGGGCAATCAATTCACATATGGTGTCCAGGGCACAGCTGGGGGCTGAGGGGGGGTATATAACAAGTGGCAACGGTTGTTTCTGGAAAGGTGGATTTTTAAAAGTAGAAGCTTGAATTGTTTGGGCACAGACCTGGATAGTATGACAGAACTCTGCAGGCTATCTCTGCAGTAGCTTGCAACTCCGCCCCCTTTGGCAGTTCTATCTTGTTGGAAAATGTTGTAGTTGGGGATGGAAATGTCAGGATTTTTGGTGGCCTTCCTAAGCCAGGATTCAGACACGGCTAGGACAACAGGGTTGGCGGAGTGTGCTAAAGCAGTGAATAAAACAAGCTTAGGGAGGAGGCTTCTGATGTTAACATGCTTGAAACAAAGGCTTTTACGGATACAGAAGTCAACAAATGAGAGCACCTGGGGAATAGGAGTGGTGCTGGGGGCTGCAGGGCCTGGGTTAACCTCTACATCACCAGAGGAACATAGGAGCAGTAGGATAAGGGTACGCCTAAAGGCTATAAGAAAAGGTTGTCTAGTGAGTTCGGAACAGAGAGTAAAATTAGAAGATTTCTGGGCTTAGAAGAATATATTCAAGGCATAATGTACAGACAAGGGTATGGTAGGATGTGAGTACAGTGGAGGTAAACCTATGCATTGAGTGATGATGAGAGGTTTGGTCTAGCGGCACCAGTTAATCCAGGTGAGGTCACCGCATGTGTGGGGGGTGTGACAAATGGGCTATCTAAGGCATGTAGGGCAGGGGGGCTCTACAGTGAAATGAGACAATAATAACTAACCAAAACAGCAATAGACAAGGCATATTGACATTAGGGAGAGGCATGTGTAGCCAAGTGATCATAGGGTCCAATGAGCAGCAATAGGTGAGTCAGGGTGTCGTTCAGTAGTCGCTACTACGGTAGGCAAGCTGGAGACATGACGATTCGGACAGCTAGCGGGTCGGGGCCTTGCAGAGGGGCCTTCGGCGACGTCGCAACGGAAGAGCCTTTTGAAACAACCATGGACGATTACATTGGCAGAGCAGTCGTGATGGCTCGACAGGGCTCCGTGTCGGCAATAAAGGGTCCAGGCCAATTGGCAAAAGAGGTATTGTAGCCCAGGAATTAGCTGGTAGACCTCTTCGGCTAGCCAGGAGATGGGCCTAGCTCGAGGCTAGCTCAAGGTTAACTGGTGCTTGCTTCGGGATAGAGGCGTTAGCCAGCAGTAGCCATTCGAATGCGGCTTGCTAGCTTCACGACGTGCCAGACTTCAGTGGGTTGAGTCACTGACGTGATCTTCCTGTCCGGTTTTGCCCCCCTTCGGACTTGGCGGTGGAGGACATCTTTGTGGGCTATACTCAGCCTTGTCTCAGGGTAGTTAGTTGGTGGTCTCCTGATATACCCTCTACTGGTGTGGGGGCTGTGCTTTGGCAAAGTGGATGGGGTTATATCCTGCCTGGTTGGCCCTGTCCGGGGGTATCGTCAGACAGGGCCACAGTGTCCCCCGACCCCCCCATTCTCAGCATCCAGTATCTATGCTGCAATAGTCTATGTGCTGGGGGGCTAGGGTCAGTCTGTCCTCTGGTGTAATTATCCTGTCTTATCTGGTGTCCTGTGTAAACTTAAGTATGCACCCATCTCTCTCTCTCTGCCCTCCCAGAGAACCTGAGCCGTAGGACCATGCCTCAGGACTACCTGGCCTGATGACTCCTGGCTGTGTCCGTCCCCAGTCCACCTGGTCGTGCTGCTGATCCAGTTTCTGCTGTATGGCCTGTGGCTATGGAATCCTGAGGTGCTAACCTGTTGCACCCTCTACAACCACTGATTATTATTTGACCCTGCTGGTCATCTATGAACGTTTGAACATCTTGAAGTAAAATCTGGCCTTAATGGCCATGTACGCTTATAATCTCCACCCAGCACAGCCAGAAGAGGAATGGCCACCCCTCAGGGCCTGGTTCCTCTCTAGGTTTCTTCCTAGGTTCCTGCCTTTCTAGGGAGTTTTTCCTAGCCACCATGCTTCTAGATCTGCATTGCTTGCTGTTTGGGGTTTCAGGCTGGGTTTCTGTATAAGCACTTTGTGACATCTGCTGTTGTAAAAAAAGCTTCATAAATACATTTGATTTTATTGAATATAAAGTGTTATGTTTGGTGCAAGCCCAACACAACACACTCTTCATATTTTCAAGCATGGTGGTGGCTGTATCATGTTATGGGTATACTTGTCATTGGCAAGGACTAGGGAGTTTTTTAGGATAAAAATAAACAGAATAGAGCTAAGCAGAGGCAAAATCTTAAAGGAAAACCTGGTTCAGTCTTTTTTCCACAGACACTGGGAGATAAATTCACCTTTCAGCAGGACAATAACCTAAAACACAAGGCCAACTATACTGCTGCTTACCAAGATGACGTTGAAGGTTCCTGAGTGGCCTTGTTACAGTTTTGACTCAAATCTGCTTGAAAATCTATGGCAAGACTTGAAAATGGCTGTCTAGCAATGATCAACAACCAATTTGACAGAGCTTGAACATTTTTTTAAACAATAATGTGAAAATATTGTACAATTCATGTGTGCAAAGCTCTTAGTGACGTACCCAGAAAGACTCACAGCTGTAATCGCTGCCAAAGGTGATTCTAACATGTATTGACTCAGGGGTGTGAAAACTTATGTAAATATGATATTTCTGTATTTAATTTTCAATAAATGTGTTAAAATTTCTAAAAACATGTTTTCACTTTGTCATTATAGGCGTATTGTATGTAGATGGGTGAGAAGAACATATATTTAATACATTTTGAATTCAGGCTGTAACATAACAAAATGTGGAATAAGTAAAGGTGTATGAATACTTTCTGAAGGCACTGTAGGTATGATGCCTTACTCTGAATGAGGTCCCTTGCTGAGACAACATGGCTGCGTTCACACAGGCAGACAAATTCTGATATTTTTTATGTAACTAGAGCGCTCCCTAATCCAGCCAATCCAGAGAGGAATCCAGATGCTCCAAAACCGGAAGTACACCGAAATAGACGCAATAAAGTGGAAACTGAGATATTGCTACAGCAACATGCAATAGGAGGGTCGACACAGTTAAGGCTTTGACGTTTTTTTCAGAGAGACGCCGATATACAGTTGGTATTTGGCGACATCGTACATAGTTATCAGCGTGGACGAAATGTCATATCACAGTTTTTAATCCTGGTTACTAGCTAGCTAACGTTAGCCAGCTAAACTGTTGTTGATTTACCAGTCGTCCATATACCTAGCTAGCTAGCCAAGGAGGATACATATCAAACGTTACCACGGTTTTAGCTACAAATAATGAAGTTAACGTTTTCTAAGTAACTCTAAATTAAATGTGCACTAGGCATAAATCGCTGCGCCATTTCCTGCTTGCTTGCTAAAATTCTAATAGTTCGCCTAATTTCAGTTTGTGATAAAACAGAATCAGTGTACCATATAAACAGTCGATAAATATATTTTCAATAACCAAAAATATAGTATTTTCATCTGTTTGAAGCTGGTGTCTGAACTGAAAGTAAAATAGAAAATGTAAAACGGGAAGGAAAGATATAGCGCACACAACATATCTACCGCTTGGACTTGCTTTCAATGAGAATTACATATCTATTACCTAAATTTCTATGTGTATTTGGTGGGGTCTTCCAAAAAGTGACATTTCAGCTTTAAATCAGTAGTTGATAAAAAATCTCTCGAAATAGTTGGTGTTCACTCAATACGTATTTATTTGAACTTTCCAAAGTGGCAAACCTTGCACCAGTCAATATGCCTTTGCTGTTTTTGGAGAGATTTCCATGGCCCAGTTTGCAGACATACACAGCTCTGAGTGCTGTATTTCTCGCTGGGTCAATATTGAGTGGCTACTGTACTGTCCCAGAGCCAGTAGAGTACACACAGACACAGAGCAGTACTCCTGTAGAAAGTGATGATGATGAGGACCCAATCACCAGCCTTAGCGATGTGGCAGCCACTGTCCGGTTGTACCTGGTCTCAGACACTGTTTTTGTTTGGGTAAGTTCATGAACTCTGCTCCTGTGGTTTGTTGATAGTCATGCTTTGAATTGTACTGAATTATCTGAATATTGTGTAGCGGACTAAACTCCACTCCATGGTAAAGGATGTTTAATGATATACTTTACCAACGGCGTGGAGCTGAGGACAGGCTTTGCGGAATCTAGCTCCGACTACATCGATTTGCCTGAGGTCAATACTTCAAAAAATATTAATTATGAAACGGCCAACATGTACCTATGTTTGTCCTCTGTAGTTGCGTGCCTTTCTTTGTTTGCTGAAATCCATACTTTTTCAATACCGGGTTAATCAAATACAACTACCGACTGTTTGCTCATTGGTGTTGCTCTAAGATGGCAACTCAGTGTAAATGCGCATGTGCCCATTGAATCTCAACAATGAAATAGTCAGTGGTGGTATTTGATTAATGTTTATTGAAAAAGTATAGATTTCAGTAAACAAAGGCACACATCTACAGAGGACAAACATAGGTACATGGTGGGTGTTTAATATTTTTGAAGTATTAACCTTGGGTGAATCGATATAGTCCGAGCTACAGTACCAGTCAAACGTTTGGACACACCTACTTATTTAAGGGTTTTTCTTTATTTTTACTATTTTCTACATTGTAGAATAATAATTAAAACATCAAAACTATGAAATACCACACCATGGAATCATGTAGTAACCAAAAAAGTGTTAAACAAATCAAAATATATTTGAGATTCGTCAATGTAGCCACCCTTTG
The DNA here is from genome assembly GCF_045679555.1 of Salvelinus alpinus. NCBI lineage: Eukaryota > Metazoa > Chordata > Actinopteri > Salmoniformes > Salmonidae > Salvelinus > Salvelinus alpinus. The sequence goes on from NC_092094.1 coordinate 16,105,782, forward strand.
CCTTGGTGACAGCTTTGTACATTCTTGGCATTCTCTGAAACCAGCTTCATGAGGTAGAGACACCTGGAATGCTTTTCAAACTGTCTTGAATGAGTTCCCACATATGCTGAGCACTTGTTGGCTGCTTTTCCTTCACTCTGTGGTCCAACTCATCCCAAACCATTTCAATTGGCTTGAGGTTGGGTGATTTTGGAGGCCAGGTCATCTGATGCAGCACTCCATCACTCTCCTTGGTCAAATAGCCTTTACACATCCAGGAGTTGTGTTTTGGGTCATTGTTCTGTTGAAAAACAAATCATATTCCCACTAAGCGCAAACCAGATGGGATGGCGTATCGCTGTGGTAGCTATGCTGGTTAAGTGTGCCTTGAATTTGAAATCAGACACAGACCATCACACCTCCTCCTTGCTTCACGGTGGGAACCACACATGTGGAGATCATCCGTTCACGTACTCTGCGTCTCACAAAGACACGGCGGTTGGAACCAAAAATCTCAAATTTGTACTCATCAGACCAAAGGACAGATTTCCACCGGTCTAATGTCCATTGCTCATGTTTCTTGGCCCAAGCAAGTTTCTTCTTATTGGTGTCCTTTAGTAGTGGTTTCTTTCCAGGAAATCGACCATGATGGACTGATTCACGCAGTCTCCTCTGAACAGTTTATGTCTGTTACTTGAACTCTGAAGCATTTATTTGGGCTGCATTCTGAGGTGCAGTTATTTGCCGATTTCTGAGGCTGGTAACTGTAATGAACTTTTCCTTTGCAGCAGAAGTAACTCTGGATCTTCCTTTCCTGTGGCGGTTCTCATGAGAGCCAGTTTCATTATAGCCCTTGATGGTTTTTGTGACTGCACTTGAAGAAACGTTCAAAGTTCTTGAAATTTTCCGGATTGACTGACCTTCATGTCTTAAAGTAATGATGGACAGTCGTTTCTCTTTGCTTATTTGAGCTGTTCTTGCCAAAATATGGACTTGGTAGGGATATCTTCTAGAGGTCGACCGATTAATCGGAATGGCCGATTAATTAGGGTCGATTTCAACTTTTCATAACAATCGGAAATCTGTATTTTTGGACGCCGATATTGCCGTTTATAAATATTTTTGTAATTTATTTTTAACAACTTTATTTTACTAGGCAAGTCAGTTAAGAACACATTCCTATTTTCAATGACGACCTAGGAACGGTGGGTTAACTGCCTTGTTCAGGGGCAGAACGACAGATTTTTACCTTGTCAGCTCAGGGATTCAGTCTTGCAACCTTACGGTTAACTAGTCCAACGCTCTAACCACCTGCCTCACGAGGAGCCTGTCTGTTACGCGAATGCAGTAAGAAGCCAAGGTAAGTTGCTAGCTAGCATTAAGCTTATCTTATAAAAAACAATCAATCAATCATAATCACTAGTTATAACTACACATGGTTGATGATATTACTAGTTTATCTAGCGTGTCCTGCGTTGCATATAAATCGATGCGGTGCGCATTCGCGAAAAAGGACTGTCGTTGCTCCAACGTGTACCTAACCATAAACATCCATGCCTTTCTTAAAATCAATACACAGAAGTATATATTTTTAAACCTGCATATTTAGCTAAAATAAATCCAGGTTAGCAGGCAATATTAACCAGGTGATTTTGTGTCACTTCTCTTGCGTTCATTGCACGCAGCGTCAGGGTATATGCAACAGTTTGGGCTGCCTGGCTCTGCAAACTAATTTGCCAGAATTGTAGTAATTATGACATAACATTGAAAATTGTGCAATGTAACAGCAATATTTAGACTAGGCATGCCATCCGTTAGATAAAATACGGAACGGTTCCGTATTTCACTGAAAGAATAAACGTTTTGTTTTCGAAATTATAGTTTCCGGATTCGACCATATTAATGACCTAAGGCTCGTATTTCTGTGTGTTAATATGTTATAATTAAGTCTATGATTTGATAGAGCAGTCTGACTGAGCGATGGTAGGCACCAGCATGCTCGAAAGCATTCATTCAAACAGCACTTTCGTGCGTTTAGCCAGCAGCTCTGCTGTTTATGACTTCAAGCCTATCAACTCCCGAGATTAGGCTGGTGTAACCGATGTGAAATGGCTAGCTAGTTAGCGGGGTGAGCGCTAATAGCGTTTCAAACGTCACTCGCTCTGTGACTTGGAGTTGTTCCCCTTGCTCTGCATGGGTAACGCTGCTTCGTGGGTGGCTGTTGTCGACGTGTTCCTGGTTCGAGCTCCGGTAGCGGTGAGGAGAGGGATGGAAGTTATACTGTTACACTGGCAATACTAAAGTGTCTATAAGAACATCCAATAGTCAAAGGTATATGAAATACAAATCGTATAGAGAGAAATAGTCCTATAATTCCTATAATAACTACAACCTAAAACTTCTTACCTGGGAATATTGAAGACTCATGTTAAAAGGAACCACCAGCTTTCATATGTTCTCATGTTCTGAGCAAGGAACTTTAACTTTAGCTTTCTTACATGGCACATATTGCACTTTTACTTTCTTCTCCAACACTTTGTTTTTGCATTATTTAAACCAAATTGAACATGTTTCATTATTTATTTGAGGCTAAATTGATTTTATTGATGTATTATATTAAGTTAAAATAAGTGTTCATTCAGTATTGTTGTAATTGTCATTATTACAAATAAATAAATAAAATCGGCCGATTAATCGGTATCGGCTTTTTTTGCTCCTCCAATAGTTGGTATCGGTATCGGCGTTGAAAAATCATAATCTGTCGACCTCTACTTTCTTCTGTATACCAACCCTACCTTGTCACAACACAACTGATTGGCTCAAATACATTAAGAAGGAAAGAAATTCCACAAATTATCTTTAACAATGCACACCTTTTTAATTGAAATGCATTCAAGTTGACTACCTAATGAAGCTGGTTGAGAGAATGGCAAGAGTGTACAAAGCTGTCATCAAGGTAAACGGTGGCTACTTTGAATCTCAAATATAAAATATATTTAGTTTTTAACACTTTTGTTTTTGGTTACTACATGATTCCATATGTGTTATTTCATAGTTTTGATGTCTTCACTATTATTCTACAATGTAGAAAATAGTAAAACATAAAGAAAAACCCTTGAATGAGTAGGTGTGTCCAAACTTTTGACTTTGTACAGTATATTCCAGAAAGCCTGGTCTTGGCTCCACGCTGTTGGTGAAGTTCATCAGAAACTTCCTGTACCGTGGAGATTAGTTCGCTAGATATTGTGCTGATATTTCAATTGAGACTTTCGTAACCTGGGACAAACTTTTACCTTGATATTGAAATAATAGATTTGGGATAGTGTCAATTTGCTGTTTCATTTGATGGCTGATTCAACTTTCAATTCAATATGTCATGTTGATCAGGTGATGGTGAATACAGCCTGCTGTGTCCTGATGTTGATTGCAAAGGTGATCCAGTGCATTGTCTTTGGGCCGCTCCGTGTCAGTGAAAAACAGGTAAGTAGGAATGTGTTTTGTGTTTTTCTAGGTAATGTCATTCATTAACCAGGTAGCCTAATGTTTTTCCTTGAAACCCTTACTGCAAACTGCCAGGTCCCGTGTAATATGCATGCTAAGATCGAGGCCACTATCATAAACATTTTATTATGCAGCTGAATTAAATCCTAGCCAATTTAGGCAATGAGTGATTCCTCACGGATCCCAGACGAGAGGCCTGGATACGGCCAAAATGTAATAAATATGCCAATCTTTGATAAATTATGCTTTTGGATACAACTGTAAAATATATGTCAACAATCCTTCCTCAAAACAAGAAAGCTTTTGCGACTAAATCAAATGTTTTAATGCCCTATCTGCCCTGGCTGCTTTCTCTGTCTATACAGCACCTGAAGGACAAGTTTTGGAACTTCATCTTCTACAAGTTTATCTTCATCTTCGGGGTGCTCAACGTTCAGACGGTGGAGGAGGTGGTGATGTGGTGTCTGTGGTTCGCTGTCCTCGTCTTCATGCACCTCATGGTCCAGCTCTGCAAGGACCGCTTTGAATATGTTCGTTTCCAATAGTCCTATATAGGAGTTATCCTTTTCTGGCAAATGATAAGTCACAATATTGTTTTATCATTTGTATTTAGCCAATATCTGTAAGGCTAATCAATAGTGTCTTTGTTTTGTAAAACAAACTCTAATTTTCCCGGTTCATGAATAGGGTTTTTAATGTTATGATATTCTATTATCATCCACGGCAGTATCGTACTTTATCATTGAGTCTTGTGTGTGTTGTTACAGCTGTCATTCTCACCCACCACTCCTATGGGCAGCCATGTGAGGGTTCTGACCATGCTGGTGGGTATGCTGCTGACCTGCTGTGGCCTGGCACTGCTCTGTGGTCTCCTGGGAAATCCCCATGGCGTACACACCGTCGCCTTCATGGCCGCTGAGGTAGGATGCCTGGAGCCCGCTCCCCAGGTTGATCTCAACTGTTTTTCCTTGATTCATCGTGTCTCCTCGCCTCAGGAGAGGAATGTTTCTCCAATGCATTTTGAGATGGAGGCAACATTTAAAAAGTCTATTGGGTCCTCTTGCCTTTGTTTCTCTATTCTATATGGATAAACATTTGCGATGTAGTGCTTATCTGCGTGTTTTTAATGTATACATCATGGTCTTATCTGATGATGCTCCCCATTATCTAACCAGACCATTGTTTCCTTTCAGTGTATGCTGGTGTTCGTTAGAACTGGACATGTCATTATCCGGTAAGTGATTGTGCAGGCAATTGCCAAAATATTGTATATCTTGTATAAACTCATTACCAACTGGTTGTACATCTTGTTAACGTTCCCCAGCAAGAAAACCAAACATGGCACTCAAACAGAAGGGGGAACTAACAAAGAGTCACTGACATCAAACAAAATGAAACAGGTGGGGTTTTAGGAGGGGTTCTGAAAGATACTCTTGGGGATGTCAACTGAAAGTTGCATAGCAACAACAACTGGAACCTAAAAGACACCCACCATGAGCACCCACTAAATGTGCCCACTAAGAGACAAATAAAAGAAAAACCCACACCAAACTCAGACAGGAAGCAAACCAAAATGTTGGAGCAAAACAAAAAGGGGGAAGATCAGATAAAGGATTGTTTGTCTAGAAATCTAATAGGGAGTTGACCTTCCACATCTCTCTAGACAACTGGAGCACTGGGCCAGCCACTCTTAAAAATCACCTGGGCCAGCACAGGTGAAACACCTTCCCACTAACAAGATGACAAACCAGCACAGGTGTTGTGACACCAGTCTGTGCGCCCCATGTGCTAACGTTCAACCTCAAAATATAAATGGGAAAACCAAAGCCTGTAACAATCTGAAAAGGCCGCACGCACGCACTGAATACCTGTTCCTGCTCCCTCTAGGTACTCTATCCACCTGTGGGACTTGAACCATGAAGGCACCTGGGAGAGTAAAGGATCCTACGTTTACTACACTGACTTTGTGATGGAGCTGGCTCTGCTGGGGCTCGACCTTATGCACCACATCCACATGCTGGTGAGTTCAACACCCATCCTCACATCCACTCACTTTCACACAAAACAACTGCACAAGAGTGGCATGTCCCTATTTGACTTGTTACTAGGGTTGTTACTACTGTCCATTTATCTATAGGTCCCATCATGCTGTAACCAGAATGTCTTCTTTCTACCAACTCTTTCTCTTATCCTCTCCTCTGCTCTTTTCTCCTCTTTCTCTCCCTCTTCTCCCCTTCTCCTCTCAGCTGTTTGGTAACATCTGGCTCTCTATGGCCAGCCTGGTGATCTTCATGCAGCTGCGTTACCTGTTCCATGAGGTGCAGAAGAGAATCCGTCGCCACAAGAACTACCTCCGTGTCATCAACAACATGGAGGCCAGGTTTGTTGCTCAGTCAGCTAGCTTTTTCTTTCGACATACTGAACAGTACCTGTATTTATTTACATTACATTGTGTTATAGCTGTATCCATCTATGCTCTGAGGCATATTTGAAGGCAAAAGGTTGAAAGCAAAAGATAAATTTCCATGATCTGAAAAGAAAATGGACAAAGTATTGTTCTTCTAAGTATATTGTTGATTGCAGGTTTGCTGTGGCCACCTCTGATGAGCTGGTAGCGAACAATGATGACTGTGCTATCTGCTGGGACTCCATGATGACAGCACGCAAGCTGCCCTGTGGACATCTCTTCCACAAGTGAGCAGATATGCAAAAACGCTTAACCCCCATGCAGTGCGCATTTCAGCAACCACAACAACTATCTATTCTGCTACACATAACTCCAGTCCATTATCATGATTTAACATTATGTGCCTAGTGCTACATAAAATCAAAGTATTATTATGGTCACTATTAACAGTGTGTTTTTGTGTGCCCAGCTCTTGCCTGCGTTCCTGGTTGGAGCAGGACACGTCGTGTCCCACGTGCCGTATGTCTCTGAACATCAGCGAGGGGGCTGGAGGAGAGAGAGAGGAGAGGCAGAGGGAGCCCATGCTGGAAGACAACATGGGCCCTGGAGGCCCCGGGCCAGAGGCAAGGCCACACCTTAACCAGCACAACCACTTCTTCCACTTTGACGGTGAGGCCCCAACACTCACCCAGTATACTCACTTTTTTACTAGCACTCAGAATCAGAACCAATTTGTTTCACAGGGACAGGACACATTAATCAACATTTAGGCTTAAGGGTAAATCATAGTCCCGCATCCCATTGTGACATAGCTATGCGTTTCTGAGACCACCGTCTGCAGGGGACGCACTAAATTCCCAACCAACGTATCTCCGGTATGTGTCTTCTATATTCATTTGAGTGTGTTGACAGTTGGAGAAATTGCTTGAGCCGTGCTGAGAATTCGAAAAGTATCAAAGCCAATGGTCCAATATTCTAGAACATTGCTTTGCGTACATGTTTGGCGCTTTAAAAGTATGTAAATAAGTAGTAGGTTTTATTGGTTTCTCGCAGTCAGACTGAATTGTACACCAATTTACATTCATATCATGAATAAAATCCTAAACCAGTGAAACACTTAATATAATACAATGTTAAAATATGCAATATACTCTGAGTGTACAAAACATTAAGAGCGCATTCCTAATATTGAGTTGCACCCCACCTTTGCCCTCAGAACAGCCTTAATTCGTCAGGGCGTGGACTCTACAAGGTGTCGAAAGCGTTGCACAGGGATGCTGGTCCATGTTGACTCCAATGCTTCCCACAGTTGTGTCAAGTTGGCTGGATGTCATTTGGATGGTGGACCATTCTTGATACACAGGAAACTGTTAAGTGTGAAAACCCGGCAGTGTTGCAGTTCTTGTCACAAACCAGGGTGCCTGCCACCTACTACCATACCCCGTTCAAAAACACTTAAATATTTTGTCTTGCCCATTCACTCTCTGAATGGCACACATACACCATCATCTCTCAATTGTCTCAAGGCTTAAAACTCCTTCTTTAACCTGTCTCCTCCCCTTCATCTACACTGATTGAAGTGGATTTAACAAGTCACATCAAATTTTATTTGTCACATGCGCCAAATACAACAGGTGTAGTAGACCTTACCGTGAAATGCTTACTTTACAAGCCCTTAACCAACAATGCAGATAAAAAAATAAATAAAAAAACATCAAAATAAACTAAAGGAAAAATAGTAACACACAATAAAATAGCAATAACTAGGCTATATACAAGGGGTACCGAGTCAATATGCGGGGGTACGAGGTAGAGGTAATATGTACATGTAGGTTGGGGTAAAGTGACTAGGCATAGATAATAACAGAGATTAGTTGTGTGTGTCCGGTACTGCTTGCCGTGCGGTAACAGAGAGAACCGTCTACGACTTGGGTGGCTGGAGTCTTTGACAGTTTTTAGGGCCTTCCTCTGACACCACCTGGTATAGAGGTCCTGGGTGGCAGGGATCTCGGCCCCAGTGATGTAATTGGCCATACACATTACCCTCTGTAGCGTCTTGCGGTCAGATGCCGAGCAGTTGCCAAACCAGACGGTGATGCAGCTAGTCGGGATGCTCTCAATGTTGCAGCCATTGGTCAGTCTATGTCATGGAAAGAGCAGGTGTTCTTAATGTTTTGTATACAGACAACAATACTATATGGTGTGGGTGGCAGCTTTGTATTTGTATTTATTAAGGATCCCCATTAGTTCCTGCCAAGGCAGCAGCTACTCTTCCTGGGGTCTAAGGCCGTTATATACCGTTATATACAAGGCCGTTATATACAACTTCAAATATTACATTACATTTCATAACACTTTACACAATACATTAAGTGTGTTCCCTCAGGCCACTAATCTACTACCACATATCTCAAAAATATATATTTCCACACAGGGTTGGCAGCTTCATGTTCAGCGTCATTGATGAGGGCAAGGAAAAGGACCAGGCCAAGGAGGGTTCCCTGGGCCACCCCACATGAGGGACTCCCATTCAGATGGGGCACCATAATGACCTGTTGTCTCCTGTCCAGAGAGAAAGTCCCAAACCCATGGGACTATTTCAGGCCTCACCCCCATTGACAGGATATTTTTGATTACAGTAGTTAACCCTGTCAAATGCTTTACTCATCAATGTAAATGTGTCAGTGTTGGCTATGAAACTAAATTACATCTGTAGTCCCTACTAGTTTTGTTGTTTTCTGGATCAGGCCTCAGTATCTTTAGGGCCAAGAGTAACACCCATAAAATATGCAGATAGACATCCTCTCAGTGGTTACTCTGACACAGTTGGCGATTTATTCAGGCTTTTCTCTCACCACTCTAAATCCATATACAGATTAGAGAGGAAACCTCTCCATGAATATCTAATGAGCTTGACCGTGCATGTATTTCACCCCTACTAGGTTCTCGCATTGCCAGCTGGCTGCCCAGTTTCTCTGTGGAAGTGATGCACACAACCAACATCCTGGGCATCGTACAACAGGCCAACAACTCCCAGCTCAATGCCATGGTCAGTGTTTGTGGGGTCCATCGATTATTATAATTTTTTTTACCAGTGTCTCATTCTATTCTTGTTAACTTTCACCTGTGCTATTCTCTCATGTCAGTAACAATGAAGATAAGGAGGTAAAGAAAGGAGGCTACATTAGATGTTTGAAATAATGATACATCTCCTTTCTCGCTATCTTTAGGCCCATCAGATCGGGGAGATGTTTCCGGAGGTTCCCTACCATCTTGTGCTGCAGGATCTGCAGCTGACCCGCTCTGTAGAGGTCACCACTGACAACATCCTGGACGGACGCATCGTGGTTCCTTTCCCCATACAGGTCAGTCAGTCCCACACTGCTACAGGGAACTCCACACGCTGGTTGTGGGGGTGCTTATGTGGTCTCCTTGGATGTGACATTAACATAAGGAAGGGCTAAAATAGAGTTCAGGGTCAATTTATCCCAAGAGCCGATACCCAAAATGACTTGAGAAAAGCCTTCGTGGGACACTTGACTTCCACAGTAAGTTTAGAGCTGACTTCCAGGTCTGCTTAAAATGTCTGCTGTCTCCCTCTCCAGCCTGTGGATCACTCCGCCTCCCAGGTCAACCCCTCCCCACAAGATGTGGGTGGGGCCAGCGGGAGTTCAGAGTTCGTGACCCCCGAGGTGGAGGACTTTGAGGTCCGAGGCAGCCGCTTCTCCAAGTCAGCCGAGGAGAGACAGAAGATACTGCTACAGAGGAAAGATGAGCTACTGCTACGAGCACAGAGGTATTGGATCTGCTTATTTAAAGTTAAAAAGAAAGCACTGACTTCAATGGAACACTTCCAGTTCCTAACCTGCTAGCCTGGATTTTAAATTAATCTATTATGGATGTTGCGAATGATGCAAATTGTCTATTTTATCATATTTACATTTTTTTTTTTTTTTTTTATTGTATCCCCTTTTCTCCCCAATTTTTGTGGTATCCAATCGCTAGTAATTACTATCTTGTCTCATCGCTACAACTCCCGTACGGGCTCGGGAGAGACGAAGGTCGAAAGCCACGCGTCCTCCGAAGCACAACCCAACCAAGCCGCACTGCTTCTTAACACAGTGCGCCTCCAACCCGGAAGCCAGCCGCACCAATGTGTCGGAGGAAACACCGTGCACCTGGCCCCCTTGGTTAGCGCGCACTGCGCCCGGCCCGCCACAGGAGTCGCTGGAGCGACAAGGATATCCCTACCGGCCAAACCCTCCCTAACCCGGACGACGCTAGGCCAATTGTGTGTCGCCCCACGGACCTCCCGGTCGCGGCCGGCTGCGACAGAGCCTGGGCGCGAACCCAGAGTCTCTGGTGGCGCAGCTAGCACTGCGATGCAGTGCCCTAGACCACTGCGCCACCCGGGAGGCCCTTATTTACTACCTTTTCTATGCTCTGTTTGTGCCCACTTGTCTATTGGTGTTTTTGTTAGAATATTTGGTTCTGTATGCTAAAGGGGTCGTACCCTGTGCTTTTCACCTTTCATGCTGTTCTATTCCATTCAGCTCATTGTGTTTCTCATGCTCATGAGGCTCTGAGCAGCACTGACCCCATTAGCTCACCGATAGCCATGTCCCCCGGCACCAGGACATTAAGGACATTAACATGCCTGGCTTTAAATAGTACTTGTCTTCTTTCAAATACAGTTTGTTAGCTGGGCAGAGTCTGCAGTTGCACTTTTGGGACTATTCTATTGGTTCCATTGCACCAGGCAAGCTAAATCAAGCTGAGCTAAAGTTTTATTTTATTTTTTATAAGCCAATATTAAATACCACCCTAGCTTCATGGCCACATCCTGGCTCAACCTTAACCCTAGCCTCAACCACAACCCTAACCCTAGCATCAACCCTAACCCTAGCTTCATGTCCACGTCCCTGCTCAACCCTAGCCTCAACCCTAACCCTAGCTTCATGTCCACATCCCAGTTCAACCCTAACCCTAGCTTCATGTTCAACCCTAGCCTCAAACCTAACCCTAGCTTCATGTCCACATCCCAGTTCAACCCTAACCCTAGCTTCATGTCCACGTCCCGGCTCAACCCTAACCCTAGCTTCATGTCCACATCCCAGTTCAACCCTAACCCTAGCTTCATGTCCACATCCTGGCTCAACCGTAACCCTAAGAACCCAGCAGAGGTCTTAAAAACTAAAACCTGCTCCTCTCTTCCTGCGCTCCTCTCTTCCTGCGCCCCTCTCAGGAGATATCTGAGCAAGAGCCCAGAGGAAAATGCTGCTGCTATGAACGATGATGATGAGTACGATGAAGGTCTGCCCTCTCTTGAGGATGACATCCCAGCAGGCTCAGTTTTAGACTGTATGACCCTGCGACGCAGAAAGTTAGCGGCAGCTGCTGAGCGCCGCATGCACGTGTACCAGTGAAGAGGCTGGACTGGGAACTAGGGCCAGGATGATACCAGTATTGCCATACTCATTAGTATCATGGCAAGGAAACAAAACACAAAGCGGATTTAACTTGTTTCGGAAAGCATCCCTAATGTTGGAATCAAACGTAATTATGTTGTCATCCAGAGTCACATGTATTTATTTTCCAAGCTGTAGCAACAATATCTTGCATACAGCAGGTTATTAAAGGATCAGAGTTAGATCTGCTTCGTGTTTTCATTTTTGTCATGGACATCTTTTTGTGATACTGGTATTGTCACAGCCCTACTGGGAACCAGTAAGATTTATACTGGTTACGACAGGTCTCACTGTACCACCAAACCTGCCCCTCTACAGTCCATCTAGAAGCCGGAGTAAGTAACCTACTACTGAATGGACTGTTTATCTGTTAAATTAATCTGAGAAATGTGCATGATTAAATTTTTTCCCCACCCTGTGTTTTAAACATGAGGTCCCAGGCTTTGTCACAATGGACCGTGACCGGGAGCCCCATAGGAGGGCGCACAATTGGCCCAGCACCGTCTGGGGTAGGGGAGGGTTTGGCCGGTGGGGCTTTCCTTGGCTCATCATGCTCTAGCAACTCCTTGTGACAGGGCCGGGCACCTGCATGCTGAATCCCGTCGTCAATTGAACACATTGGTGCGGCTGACATCCGGGTCAAGCAGGCGGTGTGGTAAGAAGGCAGCCAGCCAGGCGGGTCATGTTTTGGAGGACTCATGACTCGGCCTTTGCCTCTTTCGAGTCCATTGAGGAGTTGCAGAGATGCCAAGGGACCTAATTCGGGGAGAAAACTGGGTTTAAAAAAAATAGCTTGTGGCCATAACAACCAGAACACGCCTGTTCAGGGTCAGGCCTGGTTAGTACTGACACGGGAGACTGCCTGCCAATACATTATTAGACAGAAATCTCTATTGTCCACATTTCTGCTCTTATCTCTACCATGAAGAAACATTGAACAGACAGTCTCCATCTACTTTCGGATACTGCAGAGTCTAGTACAGTTTGATGTAGGAAAGATCTATTTTCTGTCCTGAATACATATATAGGCGCACATACAGTCTTCACTTTTCAAAGAAAAACTTCAGTTCCATTGCCTTGTGTATTGATAGTGTACCACTATGATTCATAGCTAAAAGTCACATTTTAATTTGTATTATAAGGAGTTGAAATATGAATTGATTCTTTATTTGTGTACATGTGTAGATGGCATAGGTAGCATTAGATTGTCCTCATGATTCCTCAAAACCTTGGGTAAAGGCTTTAGCTGTGCCTTCGGAAAGTATTCACACCCTTTGACTTTTTCCACATTTTGTTAGGTTACAGCCTTATTATATAATTGATTCAATTGTTTTTTTCCCCTCATCAATTTATACACAATACCCCAAATAAAAAACAGAAATATCACCTTTACATAAGTATCCAGACACTTTACTAAGTACTTTGTTGAAGCACCTTTGGCAGCAATTACAGCCTTGAGTCTTCTTGGGTAGGACGCTACAAGCTTAACACACCTGTATTTGGGGAGTTTCTCCCATTCCTCTCAAGCTCTCCCAGGTTGGATGGGAAGTGTTGCCGCACAGCTATTTTCAGGTCTCTCCAGAGATGTTCAAATCCGGGCTCTTTCTGGGCCACTCAAGGATATTCAGAGACTTGTCCCGAAGTCACTCCTGCATTGTTTTGGCTGTGTGCTTATGGGTCGTGGTCCTGTTGGAAGGTGAACCTTCGCCCCAGTCTGAGGTCCTTAGCGCTCTGGAGCAGGTTTTCATCAAGGATCTCTCTGTACCTTGATCTGTTCATTTTGCCTCGATCCTGACTAGTTTCCCAGTCCCTACCGCTGAAAAATATCCCCACAGTATGATGCTGACACCACCATGCTGCCAGGTTCCCTCCAGACGTGACGCTTGGCATTCAGGCCAAATAGTTGAATCTTGGTTTCATCAGACCAGAGAATCTTGTTTCTCATGGTCTGAGAGTCTTTTAGGTGCCTTTTGACAAACTCTAAGCGAGCTGTCATGTGCCTTTTACTGAGCAGTGGCTTCCATCTGGCTGCTCTACCATAAAGGCCTGATTGGTGGAGTGTTGCAGAGATGGTTGTCCTTCTTGAAGGTTCTCCCATCTCCACAAAGGAACTCTGTCAGAGTGACCATCGGGTAACAGTCTTGTTAGTTCCAAACTTCTTCCATTTAAGAATGATCGAGGCCGCTGTGTTCTTGGGGACCTTCAATGCTGCAGAAATGTTTTGGTACCCTTCCCCAGATCTGTGCCTCGACATAATTATTTCGACCTCAAGGCTTGGTTTTTGCTCTGACATGCACTGTCAACTATAGGTCCTTATATAGACAGGTGTGTGACTTTCCAAATCATGTCCAATCAATTGAATTTACCACAGGTGGACTCCAATCAAATTGTAGAAACATCTCAAGTATGATCAATGGAAACAGGATGCACCTGAGCTCAATTTTGAGTCTCAAAGCAAAGGGTCTGAATACTTAAGTAAATAAGGTATTTCTGTTTAAATGTATTTATACATTTGCAAACATTTCTAAAAACCTGTTTTCTGCTTCGTCATTATGGGGTATTGTGTGTAGATTGCTGAGGATTTGTTTATTTAATCCATTTTAAAATGTCAAGGCGTCTGAATACTTTCCAAAGGCACTGTATGTAAGGATTTCATAACACAGGGTTTCCCAAACTCGGTCCTCGGGGGGCCCCAAGGGGTGCCCATTTTGGTTTTTACCCTAGCACTACACTGCTGATTCAAATAATCAACTAATCATAAAGATTTAATCTTTTGAATAAGCTGTATAGTGGTACGGCAAAACAAATCTTGCACCCCTTGGGGTACCGAGGAATGAGTTTAGGAAACGCTGCCATAACACCTTCATACCTGTACATAGACATCTACGTCTTGCTCATTTTATTTTGCATTGCGAGAAGTATTTGTAGTGATATTCTATTACGGTAAATTCATGCAGTGTTGTCCTTTAAAAAAAAAAATCTCTCTATGCATGCATCTGGATCATCATGATCTGCCGGAGGCTTCTCTTCCTAGTATTCCCTAGTAGAGTTGCAAAATTCCAGAAATCGTGGTTGAAGGATTCCCAGAATAAAAATTTTCTGGAAAACCTGGGAAGTTTGGGACTTGTGTTTTGTAGTTACAACTCTCCTGAAATGGACAGATTTTTACGTGTCACAAAACATTAGGCTTGGTCTTTGTAGACCTTGACTATACTATGACGTTTGTTTTCTTGTTTTGGTTGCACATTTGCACCTTGAAACAGTATTCCTTGATATATATAGATGGCACGGTATCCATTGGACTATCAACTGGATGATGGAACTGTTTACAGAATGGTTTGTACATTTTTTTAGCAAAAGTGCGTACGTAACTAAATCATAGGAATGTATTTTGTTCACTTAATTTGTGCCTAAATTCAACAGTGGATCAAGAATTATATATATATATAAAAAAAAAAATGTAAATACTTTTGTAATGACTGTATTATACATGTGAAATGACCCTGTACAAATACAATGCATAGCTACTATAGATGCTTTAACTCTGTTATGTATTGGCCTTGTTTTAGAAACAGTAGTTTTCTTTACAACTGCACTTCGGCTTCACATGTTGGAGAAATGGGTGGTTTTAAACCTTAAATGGGTCATCCAGTTGAAATCCTGCATAGCTCTATACTACACATCACGCTAGTTTCCGCATTCTCAACTTCTTTGCCCCCCACCAGTTTGGATCCCTATACAGTATTACTATGTGACTGTGTGTAATTTTTCACTAGAGGGCAGTAAGAGTACACTACAGTTTCCAAGGGAACGTTCACTGTCTCAATCATTGAGGGTCAAATGCTCCCTCTTCATGATACACTATGCCCAGGTTAAACAGAACAACAATATTTTACAGTAGAGACTGTTGTATAGAGCACATTCCTGGTATGACCAGTTTTGAAGCCTATTACTGGCTGTTAAGCTTCTAGCAACAACGTATGTAACTGGTTTACGAGCATTCAGATTCAATATGATTGCTCTTTTTCAGCTATGCACCTTTTAAAGGCAATGTTTTTTCCCCCACATTCGCGGAGACCTCATTAACGGTAAACACTACATATGTCGGCTCAATCGGAAATTACCTTTAAATGTCAATTGCGCTATAATGCGAATCTCCCGCGGTCTATCCTGACTTTGTGTACCGGTATTGTATGAGGAATGCTACAACTCCTGACCTCTCACCGTAACAATGGCCTTCATCCAGTGAGACTGATTGATGGTTTGTCTATGTCTAACCAGGTCAACCAAGGTCATGGGAAGTTGAGGCCTGTGTATGTCACCATCCGTCTGTAACTGTCAGCCATGCATGCCACCTCTCTGTAGCTTCTAAAGACTGGCATCAAGGCCTTTTGAATTGTTTTAGGACTTTAGGTAAGAGAGAGAAAGGAGAGGCATATTCAGATAGAGGGAGGTAGAGGTTTACTGAACAAAAATATAAACTCAACATGCAACAATTTCAAAGATTTTATTGAGTTACAGTTCGTATGAGGAAATCAGTAAATTGAAATAAATGAAGTAGGTCTTAATCTATAGATTTCAATGACTGAGAATACAGATATGCATCTGTTGGTCACAGACCTTAAAAAAGAAAATTAGGGGGTGTGGATCAGAAAACCAGTCCAGTATCTGGTGTGACCACCATTTGCCTCATGCAATGCAACACATATCCTTCGCATAGAGTTGATCAGGCTGTTGATTGTGGATTGTGGAATGTTGTCCCACTGTCGAAGTTGCTGGATATTGGCGGGAACTGAAACACGCTGTCGTACACATTGATCCAGAGAGTCCCATACATGCTCAATTGGTGACATGTCTGGTGAGTATGCAGGCCATGGAAGAACTGGGACATTTTCAGCTTCCAGAAATTGTGTACAGATCCTTGTGACATGGGGCCATGCATTATCATGCTGAAACGTGAGGTGATGGTGGCAGATGAATGTCACGACAATGGGCCTCGGATGTCGTCACAGTATCTGCATTCAAATTGAATAGGTAAAATGCAATTATGTTCGTTGTCCGTAGCTTATGCCTGCCCATACCATAACCCCACCACCACCATGGGGCACTCTGTTCACAACGTTAAAATCAGCAAACCGGTCGCCCACACGCCATACATGTGGTCTGGTTGAGAGGCCGGTCGGACGTAATGCCAAATTCTCTAAAATGACGTTGACCTCCAAGGTAGAGAAATTAACATGCAACAGCTTTGGTGGACAAACAGCTTTCCTGTAGTCAGCATGCCAATTGCACACTCCCTCAAAACTTGACATTTTTGGCGTTGTGTGACAAAACTGCACATTTTAGATTGGCCTTTTATTGACCCCAGCACAAGGTACATCTGTGTAATGATCATGCTGTTTTCAGCTTCTTGATATTCCACACCTGTCAGGTGGATGGATTATCTTGGCAAAGGAGACATTTTCACTAACAGGGATGTAAGCAAATTTGAGCACAACATTTGAGAGAGAGAACTAAGCTTTTTGTGCATCTGGAACAATTCTGGGATCTTTTATTTCAGCTCATGAAACATAGGACCAATGTTGCGTTTATATTTTTGTTCGGCAGAAGTGGAGAGGAAGAGAATATGGAGTAGATAGAGAGGCCACTGGGTCTCCGGCTGCATTAGGAGTTCTGGTGAATTCATACTGAGAAAGCACCTAAAACAGGGGTCGGGAACCTTTTTGACTAAGAGAGCCATAAAAGCAAAGAATTTGTAAATTTATTTCAGTGAGAGCCATATAATATATTTTAAAAGTGAATTCAACTAAATGTCAGTATAATAAGCCTCTGAATTTATTCTTAAATAATGTTGTTATAATACTCACCATTAATGTGACTTCTGGTGCTGCATGGATTTGCTGATGTCTTTGTAGTCTGGTTGGTACTTGGTGAGGTTAAGCTTCATGCAAGCGTTGAGGCTTTCATCCGTTAAACGTGATCGTAGGTTGGACTTGATGTTTTTAAGATGTGAGAATGACTGCTCACATGCATACGTAGATCCAAACATGGTCAATACAGCAATACTCACACGCTGCAGTGTGTGGTATGTGACAGGAAGCGCGTTCCAAGTTTTGAGAATCAGCTGGTCTTCGGGTTGAAGTTTTTTCATTTCTGTCCACATGTGCTTGCTCGCCAACTCCGCTTTCTGTCGTGTGATTCTTTCCAAATCTTCATTCAGTGACTTGAACTTATTCACCCACATGTCTGAGGCCTTCAGGTCAGCCACTTCTGCTTCAAAATCTCTGACGGAGACACCAGGAATGTAACTCAGGTCGGCTGTGTTCAGTGAACACTCGTTTGGAAGGGTGATGAACTTAAAATGACGAGTGTGCTCACGAAATTCTCCAAAGCGTGCTTTGAAGGACTGTAGGAGACTGGATGTGCAGCGAGCTAGCTGGTGGAGATCAAAGTTTTGAATAGGCTCACTTGCTGTGCATGCATCTTTAAATTGGCTCAGTTTTTCAAAATGTAGTAAACGACCTGTTTCAAGATCCATGATGAAAAGTTCTAGCTTGTTTTCAAAAGCAAACACAGCTTGTTGAAGGGATAACACTGTATTTCCAATGCCTTGCATTTTCACGTTGAGCTGGTTCAGATGTTCAGTCATATCTACGAGATAGTAAAACTTGAGGAGCCACTCAGTTTCGGCTAGCTCAGGATGCTCGATGCCTTTCATTTCAAGGAAAGTCCGGATTTCTTTCAGGCAAGCCGCAAAACGGCTAAGCACCTTCCCTCTTGACAACCAACGCACATTGCTGTGCAAAAGCAGACCAGGATAGTTATTTCCAACTTCATCCAGCAGTGTTTTAAACTGGCGATCATTTAAGGCTCGAGCAACAATAAAGTTGATCACACGAATGACCAGCGACATCACTTCCCCAAACTGCCTGTCACACATCTGAGCACAAAGTGCCTCCTGGTGTAGAATGCAATGGAAACTTAGGATGGGTCTATTTTCATGTTCACGGAGAAGCGCCACAAATCCTTTTTTATTCCCCACCATACACGGAGCACCATCAGTACGCACTGAGAGAAGTTTATCCATAGGTAGATTTTTTTCTTGAGCAAAAAAAAAAAAGACTTAAATAAATCCTCACCTCTTGTGGACCCTTTTAATGGCAGAACTGCAAGACTTTCTTTGCGCAGTGTGTCACCAACAGCATATCTTGCAATCACGCTGAACTGCGACAAATGGCTCACGTCTGTTGACTCATCCAAAGCCAGGGAAAAGAACGGCGCTGCATTTACAGTGGGGAGAACAAGTATTTGATACACTGCCGATTTTGCAGGTTTTCCTACTTACAAAGCATGTAGAGGTCTGTCATTTTTATCATAGGTACACTTCAATTGTGAGAGACGGAATCTAAAACAAAAATCCAGAAAATCACATTGTATGATTTTTAAGTAATTAATTTGCATTTTATTGCATGACATAAGTATTTGATCACCTACCAACCAGTAAGAATTCCGGCTCTCACAGACCTGTTAGTTTTTCTTTAAGAAGCCCTCCTGTTCTCCACTCATTACCTGTATTAACTGCACCTGTTTGAACTCGTTACCTGTATAAAAGACACCTGTCCACACACTCAATCAAACAGACTCCAACCTCTCCACAATGGCCAAGACCAGAGAGCTGTGTAAGGACATCAGGGATAAATTGTAGACCTGTACAAGGCTGGGATGGGCTACAGGACAATAGGCAAGCAGCTTGGTGAGAAGGCAACAACTGTTGGCACAATTATTAGAAAATGGAAGAAGTTCAAGATGACGGTCAATCACCCTCGGTCTGGGGCTCCATGCAAGATCTCACCTCGTGGGGCATCAATGATCATGAGGAATGTGAGGGATCAGCCCAGAACTACACGGCAGGACCTGGTCAATGACCTGAAGAGAGCTGGGACCACAGTCTCAAAGAAAACCATTAGTAACACACTACGCCGTCATGGATTAAAATCCTGCAGCGCACGCAAGGTCCCCCTGCTCAAGCCAGCGCATGTCCAGGCCCGTCTGAAGTTTGCCAATGACCATCTGGATGATCCAGAGGAGGAATGGGAGAAGGTCATGTGGTCTGATGAGACAAAAATAGAGCTTTTTGGTCTAAACTCCACTCGCCGTGTTTGGAGGAAGAAGAAGGATGAGTACAACCCCAAGAACACCATCCCAACCGTGAAGCATGGAGGTGGAAACATCATTCTTTGGGGATGCTTTTCTGCAAAGGGGACAGGACAACTGCACCGTATTGAGGAGAGGATGGATGGGGCCATGTATCGCGAGATCTTGACCAACAACCTACTTCCCTCAGTAAGAGCATTGAAGATGGGTCGTGGCTGGGTCTTCCAGCATGACAACGACCCGAAACACACAGCCAGGGCAACTAAGGAGTGGCTCCGTAAGAAGCATCTCAAGGTCCTGGAGTGGCCTAGCCAGTCTCCAGACCTGAACCCAATAGAAAATCTTTGGAGGGAGCCGAAAGTCCGTATTGCCCAGCGACAGCCCCGAAACCTGAAGGATCTGGAGAAGGTCTGTATGGAAGAGTGGGCCAAAATCCCTGCTGCAGTGTGTGCAAACCTGGTCAAGAACTACAGGAAACGTATGATCTCTGTAATTGCAAACTAAGGTTTCTGTACCAAATATTAAGTTCTGCTTTTCTGATGTATCAAATACTTATGTCATGCAATAAAATGCCAATTAATTACTTAAAAATCATACAATGTGATTTTCTGGATTTTTGTTTTAGATTCCTTCTCTCACAGTTGAAGTGTACCTATGATAAAAATTACAGACCTCTACATGCTTTGTAAGTAGGAAAACCTGCAAAATCGTCAGTGTATCAAATACTTGTTCTCCCCACTGTATGTCCTTCACTTGCGTTTCCTCCACTTTGTTTGCCATCACGATGGTACGATCATGAACAGTTCTTGCCGACAGAGGCATGTCTTGTATCCGTTTAATTATCTTGTCTTTGTTCGGAAGATCATCAAAAAGTGCATTGGCTACATCCAGCATGAACGTTTTAGCATACTCGCCATCTGTGAATGGTTTTCCGTTCCTCACTATTGCTAAAGATCCAGCAAAGCTAGCGGAATTATAGTCACCTTGCCGGGTCCATACGCGGAGTTGCTGCTGGCTAGCTTGCACCCTGCTCAGTAGCTCTTGGCACGCTTTCTTTCTGCTGTCTCCCGCAGGGTATTTTGATGCAAAGGTAGCATGGCGCGTGTCGAAGTGCCGCTTTACATTCGACCGTTTCATCGATGTAATTTTGTCATTGCAAATTAGACACACCGCAGAACCTGCTCTCTCCACAAAGGCGAATTCTTCGGTCCATTCGTCCTGAAATGTACGATACTCGTCATCTTTTTTTATTTTCGCCATCTTCTTCGTCGAAGGGTTAGCTTTGAGCTAATGACCGAGCAGACTCAAAAGGAGGCGTTTACCTGTTTTACCTAGCAACGGCCAACGTAGGCCAGTATCATTTAATTAAAATAATGGACAATTGCTCCTGCAGCCCTGAACAGGACATGAGCAGTGAAAAATCGATGGATGGATTAAAACAAGGAGTTGTAGCGATGAGACAAGATAGTAATTACTAGCGATTGGATACCACGAAAATTGGGGAGAAAAGGGGATAAAAATTATTTAAAAATAAATAAAAAGTGAGAATATTTTGTTTTATCTGCGAGCCAGATGCAATCATCAAAAGAGCCACACCTGGCTCGGGAGCCATAGGTTCCCGACCCCTGGCCTAGAAGAATAGAGACAAATATTTGCTTGTTTTCTCACTGTGTACTGAGACTGGGAATCGGAGCAAACCCAATCAACAGCTTATTAATAGTTTAACGCTGGATATCTGACCTCTGTGTTAAAGCCTAACAATATTTTGAGAAATATCTAATCAATATATTTACATAATTTGCACCTAGATTACCTAGTCGTGTTTGCATTTGCAGAGACCTATTCCGCCAATTCCCTCCTTGGGTACACCCAAACAGGTTATCAAATGTGTGATAACACAAAATATACACTGAGTTGTATTAGCTAGCATGATTAGTCTCTTACCTCGGTAAATTGCCTCTTCTTGCCACCAGTGTTGGAGATAGAGATAGCACCGGGTCCTAAGCGGGACAACTCCAGTGGTAGAACAGAGTGGTAATTCTGCTGGTATAGTGTTGCTGAGCCTCTTATCAGGCTGACCGGCCTCTCATTCTCTCTGCAGGACAATGAGCAGCTGAATTGAGTCTTAATTGGTTCTGCACCAGTCAGTCGCTGAGGGGTGCATGTGAGATACAGTACCTGTTGGGGCTATAGCTAGTCTAGCACTATTTGCCAGACTCATGGCGCTCCAGTGGCTGTGGGAAGAGACTAGGCTATAATATCTTGTACTAAGGTATAGCTATACCTCAAAGACCCTGGGGGTTACAGTATTCACCCCCAGTGTTACAAAGTGGGATTAAAATTGCTTTATTTTTGTAAAGTGGAAGAAAAATTGTAACTTTTATTTAAAAAAAGATATGAACAAATTAAAATAATATCGGTAACTTTTATTTTAAAAAATATATGAACAAATTAAAATAATATCTTGATTAGATAAGTATTCAAACCCCTGAGTCCATACATGTTAGAATCACCTTTTGACAGTGATTACAACAGTCTTTCTGGGTAAGTCTCCAAGAGCTTTCCACACCTGGATTATGCAACACCTGGATTATGCAACTGTCAAATTGGATGTTTGATAATTGCTAGGGGAAAAATTGTTTGTTTTTTTCAAGCAGATTTAAGTCAACTGTAACTCGGCCAGTCAGGAACATCCACTGTCTTAGTAAGCAACTCCAGTGTAGATTTGGCCTTGTGTTTTAGGTTATTGTTCTTTGAAAGGTGAATTAATCTCCCAGTGTCTGGCCACCACCAATATGCTTGAAAATATGGCGTGGTACTCCGTAATGGGTTGGATTGGATTTGCCCCGAACATAACATAACCTTTTGTCCTGAATACAAATTATTAATTGCTTTGCCACATTATTTGCAGTATTACCTTAATGCCTTGTTGCAAACAGGATGCATATTTTTGAATATTTTTTATTCTGTACAGGCTTCCTTTTCGTTATGTTCATTAGGTTAGTATTGTGGAGTAACTACAATGTTGTTGATACATCCTCCGTTTTCTCCTATCACAGCCATTTAAACTGTAAATGTTTTAGTCAACATTGGCCTCATGACGAAATCCCTGAGCGGTTTCCCACCTCTCCGGCAACTGAGTTAGGAAGTTTGCTTGTATCTTTGTAGTGACTGGGTGTATTGATACACCATCCAAAGTGTAATTAATAACTTCATGCTCAAAGGGATATTCAATGTCTTTTTTTTTACCCATCTACCAATATTTAAAAATATATATATATATTTCACCTTTATTTAATCAGGTAGGCCAGTTGAGAACAAGTTCTCATTTACAACTGCGACCTGGCCAAGATAAAGCCAAGCAGTGTGACAACAACACAGTTACTCATGGGATAAACAAACGTACAGTCAATAACACAATAGAAAAGTCTATGTACAATGTGTGCAAATGTAGTAACATTAGGGAGATAAGGCAATATATAGGCCATTGAGGTGAAATAATTACAATTTAGCATTAACACTGGAGTGATAGATGTGCAGATGATGATGTGCAAGTAGAGATACTGGGGTGCAAAAGAGCAAAAATAAATAATATGGAGATGAGGTAGTTGGGTGGGCTATTTACAGATGGGCTGTGTACGGGTGCAGTGATCGGTAAGCTGCTCTGACAGCTGATGCTTAAAGTTAGTGAGGGAAATATAAGTATGTGTGAGGTATTGAAAAAAACTCTGGTATTTGTGGTTGAATCTGTGTTTGAAATTCACTGCTCGACTGAGGGATATTACAGATAATTGTGTGTGCAGGGTACAGAGATGAGGTAGCCATAAAAATTATTATTGCACAGTCGATTAACCTTATTATGAAACTTGTTAAGCCAATTTTTTTTCTCCTGAACTTTTTTATGCTTTCCATAATAAAGGGGTTTGAATACTTATTGATTCAAGACATTTCAGCTTTTAATTTTTTATTAATTTGTAATAAATAAATAAAAACTGAATTCCACTTTGGTATTGTGTGTAGGCCAGTGACACAAATATTGATTTAATCAATTTTAAATTCAGGTTGTAACACAACAAAAAGTCAGGGGGTGGGAATACTTTCTGAAGGTACTGTATGAATCTTATCTAGTAGGCACGCTCTCTGTTACTGTGTGTACCTTTTGGCTTGGATTGGGTTGAGTGGCCATATTATGTAGTCACTGTGAGCACTGAACTGGTTCTCAGCAAATATCTCACTTAGAATATTTCTTATATTTTCCCCCATTGCTGCTCCTATCTCGTTTGCATCTCTCCCTCCCTCCCGCTGCTACCTCCAATGGGGTAAAGCCATGGAGTTAGGGCCTGGGGCTAAACGCCCTGCGCGACCCCCTCTGTGTGTGGATTCCACTTGTCAGGTGATGGTGGATATCAGAATCCATAATTTAGCACATGATGCCTCCCAGAGGAGGCTGTGGTTCAAGAGCTGGTGACCCAAGTCTCCCAGCAGCACATCCCCTGTCATAATGCCTTGAATAATCACATTTTCATGAATATTAAAGCCGCCCAGATATGAAATGCAGTCAGATCATTTTATTCTACCCTTACAATCTACAACAACAAGGCAGATGTATCTCCATGCAGTCCAGACTCTCCCTGAAAACAAACCAATTTGCTCAATGAATTGTGTGAGTGGCTGGTGAACCATCACTTATGCACTGTAGGTTCACTGCATAATGTAAATTAACCAAAATCAATAGATCAAGGTTCATCTCATCTGCTATATTTAAACCGTAAGAGCTAGAGTGCGCTGGAGTCGAGGTGGTCTCACACCTCCGTGGTTGAAAGCCCCCAGCCCCAGTGCTTTTGAAGATAGCAGGATAGTCACCGCTGACATTTGGAGGTAGCGCTCCTCCAAGCGTAGGGGAATTGAATTTCAGATGGGCATCGCTCATAGCGCCATGACCTGTGCTCAGTTTAGACATGTTGCAGCATGAATAACCAGTAAAGTGTAAAAGGAAATCGCTCAGACTCCCCAAACATCAGGCCCTGAAATCCTCCTTTAAGTGATTTTGACACAAAAATCCACTTTCCTCAGCGTTTCGCCACTGTTAAAATCACATTCTCTTCACTCGGTTATATGAATTCAATTTACTGTTTCATTTCTATTGCTGTGTCAGTAATATGATTGTCATGTTCAATAAGATAATGCTGCTCATCCAAGGGATTCCTGGGGTACTGGAATAAAAGGCTGTGACAGAAGCTGTCCTCTTGGTCATTCTTTAACAGATTAAAAGCTTATTTGAATGATATGTTTTCTTACAAATGCTTGTTTACTTGTTTACTTTGAATGGTTTACAAGCTGCCATGTCTGGGGGCCTTTATTGTGTGGCAAAGATATGCAAATGGTGTACAGTGATATTGTTAAGTCAATATGAAGTCAAATTAATGAATGGGTTTTGTATTGCTATTTAGAACAACAGCGTAAACATCAATATATAATAGTATGTATGATTTTTGCCATTCCATGAACAGTGCTATTTTTGAAAAGCAAAAAAATACACAGATTGATACTAACAGTAATAACATATTCAAAATAACTATTGCAGTAAGCAACCCCTTGTTTCCAATTTTAAAATTCATTAGATATTGATGGAATAAAGTACATTCAGTAATGATACTAATACTCCATACTTAGTGGTTATTAAAGGTTTTCCATGACATTGTAATTGTAAAAAAGTAGCTACCCACTGGACAAAAAATAGTTGAATCAGCACTGTTTCCACTTAATTTCAACAAAAAATATCTATGTGATGTTGAATCAATGTGGAAAACTAATTGGATTTGCTAAACATCAACTTAAGGGCATTTAGTCTTTTTCCCACCAAACTTTTGACCTAAAGCCAATAGATTTGTTGTTTGTTTATTTCATGTTGAATTCACGTTAGTGAAAATCAAAACTAGAGGTTGAACTGAAGTTAGTGCCCAGTGGTTAATGGATTTTACTTGGACTTTTCCCAGTTCAATTCCAAGATGGCCTCCTAACATGACCCATCTCCATTCATTATTTTCAAAGACGACCCTCCATAATAGTCTTGATGGTTAGACCAATACGTAATCTCCCTTTTCCCAGGTGAAATCCAAAATGGGCCTCCCTGCGTGACCCATCTCTAGTCATCCTTTTAGAAAGTGTTGATGGTGAGCCCATAGCCATCTCCATTAGACCATCCTCAGGTGCACAATAACTCCGCAGGATGTCCCTGCTGATCTGTGTTCAATGGCCATTGAACTTATCACAGGCTCTTGAGGAAATCTGTATTGACCTGTGTTTCATGACGCACATTAGAGCCTACTGGCTTTATTCTACCATGGTGTACTGTTCTGTCTGACCTTCCTGAAGGAGAGAAAGAGAACAAGAGAGTGAAGGTGAACTTCTGGAACTGACATATTTGAGCCAAAGTTCTCATTAATAGGACTTTAACAGCTCTAACAGTGTCAAAACAATGTTATACAATGAAGGAATAGTGTGAAGGCAAGGGTTCATGGAAATATATTCATTGTAGGGCACCTGGAGCATAATAAATGTCATTAATGTCAATAGAGGTCTCTAATTGTCTCTAATTTGCTCCATGAAGCCTTTGTCCAATTGCATTTACCTACACCAGCCATGTTATACCTAATTAAAGATCACAACCTTCTCTCACGGATAGTGACGTGTTATTGTCATTTATATTTGAGAAATGGTTGTCACTTGTATTGTAGGGTAGATTAAGCAGTCATTATAATTGATTTATAATAATAAAATAATTATACTCACATGTTCCATAAAGGATTATTTAACCATTTATCACAACTGCCAGCACAATAAAGGGGCCAAAAAAATGCTTCCTCTGCTACAGAAGAAGTTCAATAAGGCTTTTTGCCACTATGATTTGGTAACACTGCATTCAGTTTGAAATCTGTTTTACCTCAGTTGTACGTGGATCCAATACAGAGTAATTCAACAGCCAATCTCTTCTCTTTGAAGCAATTACATTTCAGTTAATGCTTTCAGTAAAATGACAGGGCAGGGACACACCACATCTTTTTAAATCTCCCGAACCATCTCCTGTGAAAGTACTTTTTTGCTGCAAGAATTTGGGAGATAGTGTCAACATGAAGCCAAATGATAACTCGTTAAAGTAGTCTACTGTACAACTGCTAGGTAGCTCAAGGACGATGTGCTACACTCACAACCTGTTGTATTGGTGCTCTCATTCAAGAGAGACAAAGCATGGTGGAGAGGACATCATGGAGGGTGCCTGCATGCGGAATTTAGAATTTTGTAACCCCACAGCATTTTCGAGAATTGGCAATCTCATCCTCAAATATCAGTTTGTCAACCTGTGGATACAATCTATAATGTGATATTAATACTGTGTTTTAATATCTAATAATACATACATACTTCATTATCTTTAAATATTACATTATTATATCAACTTTACATGACAAATATATTAAAAGCTAATTTCTTGATAAATTATTAAGGATATGTATTCAAGGTTGTGGCTTATGGAGAGTATATAGATCTATTGAAGCTTAATTCAACATGCCTGGTAATACTGCCATTAATGTTATCGTTACAGTATTAGACTCTCCCAAAACATAGCTAGGCCTACTTTTTTTCCATTTTCATTTCCATTATCTTTCCAGACGAGGATGTCGCCTGCAGATAATGAACTTTAATTTCTGTCCAAGGCTTCAAAAACCTTTATCATCATGCAACTTTGAATATGCAAAAATGAGTCCTCATCAGTTGTTATCTCGCTAAACCAATATTATTGTCATTGTCAGTGAAAAGCGTTGGACATGGTGCTCTCTTGGTGCTAAAATGGATTGATAAAAAGCTTCAGCACGGCACGTATAGAGGCTTAGATATTGCCAGAAGCTTTAAGAAGAAAACAAAGGCCTGGCTTAACCTTTTCAAAACACAGCTAGTTAGTTATTATTCTGTGTTATTGGTTATCTTCTGGCACAGAAACCTTTCTAGACTACATGATTCCTTTATATAGGACTTATATGACTCCTAGAGCAAATGTCCTTCTTTCCACCCATCTCCAGTGAGAACTCTGACTGAAATCTCACTGCCGCACCAGCATCAGCCATGGCCGAGGGCAAAGTCTTGGAGCCATATCCAACTCTAGCTTTTCAAAATGGAAGATATCCACTATAACAGGGCTAAAGGACACTCCTGAGTACAGAGTCAGCGATAGAGGCAAATACTGGAAGCGTAGGGGACATAGATAGACCACTAGTGTGTAGGGGGTCAGCTGTTACAGCCTCAGGGCAGTTCATGATGTTTGTAAATAAAATGTAACTATAGATGCTGACATTGAATGTATACTGTTGTACTTATGATTGTTATTGGCTATTCATATGGGTTTTAAAGGTGTAATGCTTCTTAACATTTTGCCAACCATTATCTATGACTACTGTCGGTTGAATAAAACAAAAAGCCTGTTTTAAAAATGTTACTTTTGCTTTTAGACATTCTTCTACCCCGATCTGGATGGATATTAAGTGTTGATGAAGAAATAACAGGTTCATGGGTGCTCAGTGCTCAAACTGACTAACCATATACAATTATCCCAGAATAGGCTAGTAAGAGTAACTAACTCTCAGGGTTATTATATCAGTGTAAACCCAGGGCACATTTAATCCAGGCGTTTAAACACACATCTGCCACCAATCAATCAATCAAATGTATTTATAAAGCCCTTCTTACATCAGCTGATATCACAAAGTGCTGTACAGAAACCTAGCCTAAAACCCCAAACAGCAAGCAATGCAGGTGTAGAAGCACGGTGGCTAGGAAAAACTTCCTAGAAAGGCCAGAACCTAGGAAAAAACCTAGAGAGGAACCAGGCTATGAGGGGTGGCCAGTCCTCTTCTGGCTGTGCCGGGTGGAGATTATTACAGAACATGGTCAAGATGTTCAAATGTTCATAGATGACCAGCAGGGTCAAATAATAATAATCACAGTGGTTGTAGAGGGTGCAACAGGTCTGCACCTCAGGAGTAAATGTCAGTTGGCTTTTCATAGCCGATCATTCAGAGTATCTCTACCGCTCCTGCTGTCTCTAGAGAGTTGAAAAAAGCAGGTCTGGGACAGGTAGCACGTCTGGTGAACAGGTCAGGGTTCCATAGCCGCAGGCAGAACCGTTGAAACTGGAGCAGCAGCACGACCAGGTGGACTGGGGACAGCAAGGAGACATCAGGCCAGGTAGTCCTGAGACATGGTCCTAGGGTTCAGGTCCTCCGAGAGAGAAAGAAAGAGAGAAAAAAGAGAGAATTAGAGAGAGCATACTAAAATTGACACAGGACACCAGGTAAGACAGGAGAAATACTCCAGATATAACAGACTGACCCTAGCCCCCTGAAACATAAATCATTGTAGCATAAATACTGGAGGCTGAGACAGGAGGGGTCGGGAGACACTGTGGCCCCGTCCGACGATACCCCCGGACAGGGCCAAACAGGCAGGATATAACCCCACCCACTTTGCCAAAACACAGCCCCCACATCACTAGAGGGATATCTCCAACCACCAATTTACCATCCTGAGACAAGGCTGAGTATAACCCACGAAGATCTCCCCCACGGCACAACCCAAGGGGGGGGGCGCCAACCCGGACAGGAAGATCGCGTCAGTGACTCAACCCACTCAAGTGACGCACCCCTCCTAGGGATGGCATGGAAGAGCACCAGTAAGCCAGTGACTCAGCCCCTGTAATAGGGCTAGAGGCAGAGAATCCCAGTGGAGAGAGGGGAACCGGCAAGGCAGAGACAGCAAGGGCAGTTCGTTGCTCCAGCGCCTTTCCGATCACCTTCACACTCCTGGGCCAGACTACACTCAATCATATGACCTACTGAAGAGACAGAGTCTGCGAATCTCACATGGATAGGCAGACCATTCCATAAAAATAGAGCTCTATAGGAGAAAGCCCTGCCTCCAGCTGTTTGCTTAGAAATTCTAGGGACAATAAGGAGGCCTGCGTCTTGTGACCGTAGCGTACGTGTAGGTATGTACGGCAGGACCAAATCGGAAAGATAGGTAGGAGCAAGCCCATGTAATGCTTTGCAGGTTAGCAGTAAAACCTTGCTCCGCTCTGCTTTGCTCACCACACTGTAGCACAATACACAATACAGTATTAATATCCCACAGCAAACACTCCTACTCGTCTTGAGGAGTTAGACCACTTGTTAGGGGTCAAACATGACTTAAAGCACCGGTTTCTCCCACAGCCTTTTATTACAATAAAGGACTGGTTGCTCCTGCTGCTTTGAGCCTTATGGACCAGGAGCACAAACCACCACGTCAAGGTTAATTTAAAGTAAAATAGACAATTGTTCTGCTCCTAGCCTCCTACTGTACCATGTACAGTATGGTGGTGGTGTGACCTCAGTTGAAGGAAGGTTATTTCCCTGCGCTCCTCTACATACAGGAGCCACTCACTGTTTAATATCTATTACAGGGCCAGAGGATATGCCTCTTGATAATCTAAACGCCTTTGGGGTGTAGGGGTTGAGGGGGGGGGGGCATTCTGAGGCAAGGTATGAGCTCAAAAGTGCTGGAGTGACCCTGGATGCTCTCCGATTAGCATAATTGCATTTCAAGCTGGTCAAGACCGTATCTAAGAGAGGAGCAATCAAACGGTCAAATGAGACATGGCGCGTCACTGACTGCCTCAAGATTTCATTACAGAGTAGGTAAAACCGACAAGGGGCAATACCAGGCCAAAAACGATTGGAATATGTATGAACACATTGGAGAGTTGTTTCTTCAATGATTGTTTTTTATTCCCCTCTACTCATTGTAACGTTCAGAGTTTAGCAATGACTCATCTCTTTGTTATTGTTCTCAAGGTATTCTCACTTTAAGATTGGCTGTGGCACATTGGTGTAAGGTAATACTATTGTAGTTATACAATATTGTATTGTAATGCAACCCTCAGGGGACGAAGGAACAGTGAAGATAGACACAACATCGGTCAGCAATAACATACTAATAAGCAGCAGAAAGGAACTGTCCTTGAGGAGTGGAGACGTCATACTGACATATGGCTGACTGATGCTCCTATTATCTCAGGATATACCATTCTGTCAGAATTCTTAAATCACTTCATGCATAAAATCTCACTGCGTATGATTTAATGTATTTGTCAACGAGACAACACATCCTGAACAGACCATAAATTGTGGATAAAAACAATTCTGAATGGAAGGTGGAGAACTCTTTTTCTCCGTCTCTGTCTCTCTCTCTGTCTGTCACTCTACCTGTCTCGTCTCTCTCTCCGTCTCTCTGTCTTTGTCTCTCTCTCTCCAGTGACAGCAGAGCAGAAGATGTTTTTCTAAAGATTATTTCCTGAGTCAGTTGGTTGTGTGCATAAATAAGGGCATTTCTCACCAAGAGGACCAGAGTATAGTAGCAGCTACAGCATGCATGGTGTGTTGGCAAGGTAACGAAATATAAGATTATGAAGAGGCCAGCCTTTTCAGCTTTTTGTAAACATGTTAGAGGCAAGTAATAATTCAACAGTTCAAAGGAGCTTTAAGTCGTCAGTCTGTAGTACAAACATGTTGGATATATACATGCTTCTTAGCTAATACAATGAAATATGATAGAAACAACTCAAATGTGTTTATTATTAGAAAGAAGCATTGGGACAAATTGCTATGCCATTGGTGTGCATACAGATATTTGTGTTTGCATGAATTTATGATCTTGGGACTGGAAATCTTACAGTATTCCATTTCAGACTATTAAAAGATGGTTCTCTGTTGAGTAATTATGCATATTTTATCATCACAGCACTGTGTGTGTTGACTCAGTGGGAGGGCCGAAGACACCTGCAATGAGACTTTCTTCTATGTGCCAGTCTCATGCCAGACATAGCTGTTCCCATCGCAAAGTCAACAACAACCATTTAGCTACATTTGCTACATTTGCTCGAAGAAGAGTTCATCAATCGGTTTTATGTAAATCTGGCTCCAAAATGCATGAATAAAACCTCAATTGTAGTGAACTTCCTTTTCTCTGTTGCAGTCTATTGACGTCAAATTATGAGTTCAAACAAATATGTCATGTAGGGACTGAACATGGATCTGGGGTTTCAGAAGAAATACTATAATAATAATAAATCATAGCCTACGCTCTTAGAAAAAAATTGTTATTTGGCTGTCCCCATAGGAGAACTCTCTAGGGAAAGGGTTCTAAATGGAACCTAATAGGGTTCTACCTGGAACCAAAAAGGGTTCTTCAACAGGTTATCCTATAAGGACAGACGAAGAATCATTTTAGGTTAAAGATAGCACCTTTTTTTCTATGAGTGTACTCACAAGCAGTGGAAGATCTCTCTTGGCAGTAAACACTTTCATCATGTCAGCACAACAGCATTGTAACGTTAAAGGTTAATTAAAGGTACTCTCCGCAATTTGACATTTGACTTCCTACCTACAGCAGCCAACAACAATGACATAATTCAAATCTGTCAAAACACAATTTGTTGATGTTGTTGTTGATGTTGTCTGTAAGTAGGAAGTCGCTCCTTTGTGTATGATGATGTCATCTTGTTGAGTGTACCTTTAAGATGTACTGGTATGTTGGAAATGAAACAAAAACTAACACAAACATATACAAAATTTCAGGTCGTTGTTATTAATGCATATCACAGGATACACTTAAACACCATGTATACAACTTCCTCTCGAATTGCACTTAGTATGTACATGATAGTGCCGGAGCGGATGGCTGCCATTTTATGGGCTCCTAACCAACTGGGCTATTTTGTGTGTTTTTTCGCATTTTTTGTAACTTATTTTGTACTTAATGTTGCTGCTACTGTCTCTTATGACCAAAAAGAGCTTCTGGAACAGCGATTACTCACCTCGAACTGGACAACGATTTTTTCTTTAATGAGTCCAACGTGAAGGATATACTGCTTCTGCGAGACCAGGCCCAAATACCGTCATTACCGTGAAAAAAAGGGGGAAATACAGGAGGCGGAGATCGGGGTGCTTTGTGAGACTTCGTCGGCGAGTGGGTAACCCGCCTCTACCATCCATTCTATTGGCCAACATGCAATCACTGGATAAGAAACTGAATGATCACCGTTTGAGACTATCCTACCAACGTGACATTAAAACTGTAATATCTTATTTATTTTTATTTATTTATTTTACCGTTATTTTACCAGGTAAGTTGACTGAGAACACGTTCTCATTTGCAGCAACGACCTGGGGAATAGTTACAGGGGAGTGGAGGGGGATGAATGAGCCAATTATAAACTGGGGATTGTTAGGTGACCATGATGGTTTGAGGGCCAGATTGGGAATTTAGCCAGGACACCGGGGTTAACACCCCTACTCTTACGATAAGTGCCATGGGATCTTTAATGACCTCAGAGAGTCAGGACACCCATGTTTCCATAGTCGTGGCTGAACGACAACACGGATAATATACAGTTGGCTGGGTTTTCCGTGAATCGGCAGAACAGCTACGTCTGGTAAGACGAGGGGTGGGGGTGTGTGTCTATTTGTCAATAACAGCTGGTTCGCGATGTCTAATATTAAGGAAGTCTTGAGGTATTGCTCGCCTGAGGTAGAGTACCTCATGATAAGCTGTGTACACACTATCTACCAAGATAGTTTTCATCTATATTTCTCATAGCTGTCTATTTACCACCACAAACCGATGCTGGCACTAAGACCGCACTCATCTGTATTAGGCCATAAGCAAACAAGAAAATGCTCATCCAGAAGCGGTGCCCTTAGTGGCCGTGGACTTTAATGCAGGCAAACTTAAATCCGTTTTACCTAACTTCTACCAGCATGTCACATGTACAACCAAAGGAAAAAAAACTCTAGACCACCTTTATTCCACACACAGAAATGCATACAAAGCTCTCCCTCGCCCTCCATTTGGCAAATCTGACCATAATTCTATCCTCCTGATTCCTGCTTACAAGCAAAAACGAAAGCAGGAATTACAAGTGACTCGCTCAATATGGAGGTGGTCAGATGACGCGGATGCTACGCTACAGGACTGTTTTGCTAGCACAGACTGGAATATGTTCCGGGATTCATCCAATGACATTGAGGAGTGTACCACCGCAGTCACCGGCTTCATCAATAAGTGCATCGACGATGTCATCCCCACAGTGACCATACGTACATATCCCAACCAGAAGCCATGGATTACAGGCAACATCCACACTGAGCTGAAGGCTAGAGCTGCCACTTTCAAGGAGCGGGAAACTAATCCAAACGCTTATAAGAAATCCCGCTATGCCCTCAGACGACCCATCAAACAGGAAAGCATCAGTACAGGACTAAGATTGAATCAAACTACACTGGCTCTGACACTCGTCTGATGTGGCAGGGCTTGTAAACTAATACGGACTACAAAGGGAATCCCAGCCGCCAGCTGCCCAGTGAAGCAAGCCTCCCAGATGAGCTAAATGCCTTTTATGCTCACTTCGAGGCAAGCAAAACTGAAGCATGCATGAGAGCACCAGCTATTCCGGACGACTGTGTGATCATGCACTCCGTAGCTGATGTGGTTAAGACCTTTAAACAGGTCAACATTCACAAGGCCACAGGGAACACCTATATGAGAATGCTGTTCATTGACTACAGCTCAGCGTTCAACACCATAGTGTCCACAAAGCTCATCACTAAGCTAAGGACCCTGAGACTAAACACCTCCCTCTGCAACTGGATCCTGGAATTCCTGACGGGCCGCCCCCAGGTGGTAAGGGTAGGCAACAATACATCTGCCACGCTAATCCTCAACGCGGGGGCCCCTCAGGGGTGCGTGCTTAGTCCCCTCCTGTACACCCTGTTCACCCATGACTGTGTGGCCAAGCACGACTCCAACACTATCTTTAAGTTTGCTGACGACACAACAGTGGTAGGCCTGATCACCGACAACGATGAGACTCTGAAGGAGTTGATTGTGGACTACAGGAAAAGGAAGGCCGAACACGCCCCCATTCACATCAACGGGGCTGTAGTGGAGTAGGTCGAGAGTTTCAAGTTCCTTGGTGTCCATATCACCAACAAAATATCATGGTCCAAAGACACCAAGACTCTCGTGAAGAGGACACGACAACATATTTTCCCCTTCAGGAGACTGAAAAAATTTGGCTATGAAAGGACTATGACATGTTCACATGTATGATAGAACGAGAGAAAGTGTGTAGGTAGGTACAGTATATATATGGCCATGAGTAAGCCTCTCCTCAGTCTTCCTCCTCTGTTGTGTCCACGTGCCAGTTCAGCAGGGGTCTCTGCTCTGGAGGGAGGGACGGCTAGATCCTCTGCACCGATTGGGCAGCCAGATGATGTGGGAGGCACGGCCGTGGACTAACCCCAGAGACACCTGTGGAGAGGAGGATAGGAATAGAGTGAGGAAAGGAGAGAGACGAGGAGAAAGGAGGAGAGATGTGCTGTTATTTTGCCTAGAAATGAGAAACACAATAATTATTCGGTTAATCTTGAAGGTAAGGCTGAGCTTGGCTCATGCCTCAGGGCTTGTTCAGTAAGTAAGAAATGCCACCCTATTCCCTACATAGTACACTACTTTTGACCAACACCCTATGGACCCTGGCACAGGTCGTGCACAGACCTTTTGTAGGGCAAGTGCTCAAATTGAATAGCTAGAACAAAAGGTGAAAGGGAGTTAGTATATTTAGATGAACCACTACTGGAGTGGGCTATAACATCTGATCTTCGCTAATGTAAGCTAGATCAGGACTTCTCAAAGTGGGGTCCATGGAGTCCCCTGGGGTCTGCAGCCAGATTTCAAAATATACAATACAATACAATGTAATATTATTAAAGGCCCAATGCCGCTGTTTAAAATGAATACCAAATAATTTCTAGGTAACAAATAAATACGTTACGATAATAGTTTTTTCACCTGTCTTTGTGCTTGTCTCCATCCCCCTTCAGGTGTCGCCCATCTTCCCCATTACCCCTGTGTATTTCTACCTGTGTTTTCTGTTTGTCTGTTGCCAGTTCGTTTTGTTCGTAGAGCCTACCAGTGTTTTCCACCTTGCTCCTGTCTTATCTAAGTTCCTGTTTTTCTGCCTTTCCTGAGCCTGCCTGCCATCCTGTACTTTTGCCCCACTACTCTGGATTACCGACCTCTGCCTGCCCTGACCCTGAGCCTACCTGCCGTCTTGTACCTTTGCCCCTGTTGTTGTAATAAACATTGTTACTTTGACACAGTCTGGAACTGGGTCTTAACTTAAACGTGATACTGGTGGGGAGGGGGAAAATGTAAAACTACCTGTTATTGGCAGAGAGGTTTGAAACTCGCTTTGTTATTGGTCTATTTACCAATTCAACCTGGTGATGTCACCAGGCAAGCTGAAACTCCAGCCCATGCAAACCTGCTGATTAGAAGGTCCTGTGTAGATTGTATTTTCAACCAGCAACTATCAGGAAATGACACTGATCAAATGTTTTCACACTTTTACAGTGTTTGGTTCATCATTTGTTGTACAATTGTACAATATGGTACAAAACACAGGAAAAACTGATTTTTGACTGCACTGGGCCAAAAGTAGTGTACTATATAGGGAATAGGGTGTTATTTCAGACGCAGATGAGAAGAAGGCCTTTCTGATTGGCTCCCGTGGTAATACATGTCCTGGGGGGTGATGACAGCACCACATAGGCCTCTGGCCATGGCTAATTGTGAAAATGTTTGAACCACCAAAACCGCTGTAGTTTAAAAACTCAGTGGATTATGCTAAAACAATGATGTCATATCTGAATTCTGCCATCTTTATTCACGTTCGCCATTGAACTACACTTCTTCCTGACTGATGAGCTGTAGGATACAACGAGTGGATGTTGAAATAATTCATATTAAAAAGAATATCATATTCCTTTCAAAATTACTTTGGTCCGTGGTTCATTGCTGGGGTTTCGGCACCAAAAATATATCTTTAAATATGGTCAAGATTTCCAGATATTGTAGTACCAGACAGAGCAACCAGAACAGTGCCACTCCATGAGATGCTGTACATTACAGAACCTTCCTTCAATATTCCCCTAATACATTCCACATCAATTCATCTCTCGTGCAGCAGCAGCACGTTGAGCAAGTGGAGCTTTAGAGTTGAGCTCTGGCCTGGGGATCAGTGTCATTCTCACAGGAGCCAGCAGAAAGTCTTCTATTCCTGTCACGATCGTTATAATGAGTGGACCAAAGCGCAGCGGGATCTGGGTTCCACATCTTTTTATTTCTAGGTGAAACTCACAGCAAAACAAAAACAATAAATCTCAAAACGAAACGTGAGGCTAACAATAGGGCTAACAGGCAACTATACATAGTCAAGATCCCACAAAGCACAAAGGGGAATGGCTGACTAAATATGATCCCCAATCAGAGACAACAATAAACAGCTGCCTCTGATTGGGAACCATACCAGGCCAACATAGAAGTATAATTACCTAGTCACACCCCGACCTAACCAACATGGAGAATAAAAGGCTCTCTATGGTCGGTGCGTGACAATTCCACAGAGGAGAGGTGTCAAAGAGAAACAGGTTGTGTCTCAAATGGCACTAAAGAGCCATATGAGCCATGGTTAAAAGTAGTGCACTTATGGTACATTTCCATCGAGGATTTACCCCAGTGTTTTACCCAAAAGGCTCAGACTTTTGTGTTTCCACCTTCACAGCCTGTCCCCAGTGTATCACTGGGCTGTGGCCTCAGTGGACCTGCTCTGACTTGGAGCCTAGGCCCTGGACAATGGTACTTTTCAGCCATCATCTACATAACAATGGCTAACTGTGAACATGGGTTAACAACTTCCACAGTTAACACCTTCTCAAAAAGAACTGTGTTGATTCTTCTGTTGATTGTGCCTCTATTACAGTAAAAACTCCAGAGGGCAAGCACTGGACCACCTGCATGAGCTATCGCAGGGTGTCAGCTTACTGCATTGAAGCAGGCCGTGCTAAAACAAGCCAATAAACAATGGTATAGAGGGTGAGGACAGAATCATATATTGGTCCTGTATTGCAAGGTGTCACGTTCTGACCTTAGTTCTTTTGTTATTTCTTTGTTTTAGTATGGTCAGGGCGTGAGTTGGGTGGGTTATCTATGTTTGTGTTTCTATGTTGGTTTTTTCATTTGGCCTGGTATGATTCTCAATCAGAGGCAGGTGTCGTTAGTTGTCTCTGATTGAGAATCATACTTAGGTAGCCTTTTTTCGCCTGGGTTTCGTGGGTGGTTGTCTTCCGTGTCTGTGTGTTCCACACGGAACTGTTTCGGTTTTCGTTCGTTCAATTTATTGTTTTGTATTTCAGTGTTCAGTTTGTTCTATTAAAGTTTCATCATGAACACTTACCACGCTGCGCTTTGGTCCTCCTCTCTTTCTCCAGACGAAGATCATTACACAAGGAGCCAAATCCCAGGAAAGACCCCTAAGCAATACAGTACAGAATGACGCTAGTCCAGGCCACTGGGTCAAACTGAGAGGCCATAATGGAAAAATAACGTTCCCAAGGTAAACGGACTATTTCTCAGGTCCAGATGGTAGAATATGCATATAATTGACAGATTCGGATAGAAAACACTCTAACGTTTCCAAAACTGTCAAAATATTGTCTGTGAATATAACAGAACTGATTTTGCAGGCGAAAACCTGAGGAAATCCAACCCGGAAGTGCCTTTTATTTGGAAAAATCCCTGTTCTGTTGCCTGCCCCTCCTCCATTTAAAGGGGTATCAACCAGATTCCTTTTCCAATGGCTTCCTCAGGCTGTGACCAGGCTTTAGACATAGTTTCAAGCTTTTATTTTGAAAAATGAGCGAGATTTTTTTAAACGCGTCAGGTGTCCTTTGATTAGTTCCTGCGCGCGAGAGATGAAGCTCGACATTTTCTTTCTCTGTAGTATTGAATATGTTACCGCCCGGTTGAAATATTATCAATTATCTGTGTTAAAAACAACCTGAGGATTGATTATAAAAAACGTTTGACATGTTTCTACGAACATTACGGATACTTTTTGGAATTTTCGTCTGCCTTTCAGGACCGGAACGAGCTTGTGGTTTTCTGAACATAACGCGCAAACCAAATGGCGGTTTTTGGTTATAAAACGAATCTTTATCGAACAAAAATAACATTTATTGTGTAACTGGGAGTCTCGTGAGTGCAAACATCCGAAGATTATCAAAGGTAAGCAATTCATTTTATTGCTTTTCTGACTTTCGTTACCAAGCTAATTTGGGGCTAGCTGTTCTTACTGTTTTGTCTAGCGATTGATAAACTCACAAACGCTTGGATTGCTTTCGATGTAAAGCATATTTTCAAAATCTGACACGATAGGTGGATTAACAACAAGCTAAGCTGTGTTTTGGTATATTTCACTTGTGATTTCATGATTATAAATATTTTTAGTATTATTTTTGAATTTGGCACTCTGCAATTCAGCGGTTGTTTACGAAAATGATCCCGCTAAAGGGATCCGTGCGGTAAGAAGTTAATAGTCACAGTGGGAACAAATCCCCTATACACTTCCAGATGAACGCAGTCACCGTGTCCGTGTATACGTCAATGTCATTCTCAGAGGCTACCCGGAACATATCCCAGTCTGCGTGATCAAAACATTTTTGTAGCATGGATTCCGATTGTTCAGACCAGCATTGAATAGACCTTAGCACGGGTACTTCCTGTTTGAATTTTTGCCTATGGGAATGGAGGAGCAAAATGGAGTTGTGATCTGATTTGCTGTAGGGAGGGCAGGGGAGGGCCTTGTAGGCATCCCGGAAGCGGGAGTAGCAGTGGTCGAGCGTTTTAGCAGCGAGAGTACTACAGTCAATGTGTTGATTGGAACTTCGGTAGCATTTTCCTCAAATTTGCTTTGTTAAAATCCCCAGCTACAATAAATGCAGCCTCAGGATATGCGGTTTCCAGTTTGAACAAAGTCCAGTGTAGTTCCTTGAGGGCCATCGTGCTATCGGCTTGAGGGGGAATATACACGGCTGTGACTGTCACGCCCTGACCTTAGTATTCTATGTTTTCTGTATTATTTTGGTCAGGTCAGGGTGTGACGAGGGTGGGTATGATTGTTTTGTATTGTCTAGGGTTTTTGTATGTCTAGGTGTCTGTGTGTAATCTAGGCATATGTAGGTCTATGGTGGCCTGAATTGGTGCCCAATCAGAGGCAGTTGTTTATCGTTGTCTCTGATTGGGGATCCTATTTAGGTTGCCATTTTCCAGTTTGGTTTGTGGGTTATTGTCTATGTGATGTTGCATGTCAGCACTCGTGTCTTATAGCGTTCACATTCATTTTTGTTATTTTGTATAGTTTGTTCAGTATTCTTTGTTATTAAAAGGAAGATGTATTATCATCACGCTGCGCCTTGGTCTCATCACTACGACGAACGTGACAGTGACTATAACTGGAGGGATACGAACAAAGGCAAGTCGTATTCCTGGTCGTAATGCTGGTGAGTTACCATCGCTCTTATATACAAAAGTTATTTCTTGCTGTATGTAATAACACAAAAAACGTTCTGGCCTAATAATGTAAGAAATTTCACACAAAAAAACTAAATACTACAAAGTTGCTTTGGAGCTAGAAGCAGAGCTGCCGTGTCTGTCGGTGTCATCTTGTTTGTGGTGTGGCAGGTGCTCATGGTGTAGTTTTAGGTCCATTTCCTGTGATGCACGGTCCTTTAGGACATACTGTTTGACATAGCAGGGATCAGGAATGATCCGGAATGAATGATTAATCAGCCACTTCGGGATAATGATAAAGAAAGACAAAAGCAATGTGTTTTAGACTGTGCATTTTTTAGGTTTCAACACACACAACAGACTGGAGACAGATGCCAAGACTTTCATAAATACACAATAAAATTCTCAAATGACATTTCAAGGCTGCGGAGGTGAGGTGAGGAGGCCTAGAAAGCTAAACTAACTGTTCCACTGTTCCCTCACACAGGAGAAATGAGTGCCAAGGCCTTGTAGACATCAGGGGCCTGTGATAAAAGACTCCAGAATACCAACACCTCTCCCTTCTTCCTCAGAGGTCTTAGTGTAGGGACTGGGAGTGGCAAAACGAGCTACTAAAGGTTGTCACATAGGAATGGATTTGGTACAATACTCCTTCGCTAATTGCTGTAGTTGGGTGGGTGATAGTCACTGTGACATTTATTGACTTGATCTGGACAACAAATATGTTTACCATTTAGATTTAATTTATAAATATCAACAAACATAACGTCATTCAATTACCACACACCCCTATGCCGCTGAGAAATGGGCAATTTTTCAGTG